>NW_007746089.1:0-8015 GCF_000696425.1 Galeopterus variegatus
GGACAGACGAGAGGAGCAACACATTTCAAACTATCTTTTTCCTCCCTCCCCGACCCACCCATTCTCCAAGTCTTTGTCCTCTGCCCTAAAAGTGTCTTGTTTTTTCCTCTTGCCATCTGGCAGGCAAGAATATTGAATGTGGTTTGAAGAAATAACATCATGTTATGGAAACATTATTTTATTAAGACAGCTGACAGCATCTGTGAACACATAGACTCATTCTCTAGATAGCCATGCCATTTTTAGGGCAGAGAAGGTTTGGATGTGGTTTTTATTTATGCTATTTTTCAAATTCCATATGCTGTGGATAAAAGGCAAAGCTTTCCATTTTCCATTTTTTGGCAAGTTTATGAGGATTATGGAGTACTTTCTCCATCCTGTGATTTAACATGATTTTGAAAATTGCCTGTTAACTTCCAACAAGATTTTGATACTACAAAGACTTGACAACTTCTAAAAAGAAAAAACAAGGGCTGGCCCCATGGCTCACTCGGGAGAGTGCGGCGCTGGGAGCACAGCGGCGCTCCCGCCGCGGATTCGGATCCTACATGGGGATGGCTTGGTACACTCACTGGCTGAGTGCGGTGTGGGTGACACCAAGCCTAGGGTTGCAATCCCCTTACTGGTCACAAAAAAGACAAAAAAAAAGAAAGAAAGAAACAACAAAATATAGCTAATGTATTAGTCTGTTTCTGTTGCTTATGGCATAATACTTGGAACTGGGTACTTTGTAAGAACATGAAATGCATTGCTTATAGTTTCAGTGAGATCCCCTTACTGGTCACAAAAAAGACAAAAAAAAAGAAAGAAAGAAACAACAAAATATAGCTAATGTATTAGTCTGTTTCTGTTGCTTATGACATAATACTTGGAACTGGGTACTTTGTAAGAACATGAAATGCATTGCTTATAGTTTCAGTGACTGGGAAGTCCACAGTCCAGGGATCACTTACGGTGAGGGCCTTCTTTGGCAGAGGCTTTACAGCAATGCAGAGGTCTCACATGGTAGAAAATGACAGAGCAGAGAGAGAGAAACTCCCATATGCTCTCCTTTATAAAGTTCTCAGAACCATGCTCCAGACCACCATTACTAATCCATTCACTATGGCATGGTCCTACAATCTAATCATCTCTTCAAGGCCACACCTTTTGATTACCATAATAGGATTTCCCACACTCAACAGTTACAGTGGGAATTAAGCTTCTAATATATGAACTTTGGTGGAGGGACACAATTCAATCAATCCACGGCAGCTAATTAACAAGGATTCCTTTCCAGAGATGGCACGGTACATTTCCAGGGTCTGGCTCAGCAAAGATGAGAAAAGTGATCCTCACAAATATGGCAAGTTCAGGCCTTGAAGAACCATTTTCCTTCTGCAAGTGTGAGCTTTCTTTCCAACTCACATATTAAACCCTGGCATGTGTATAAGCTGGCCATCCCTTCCCCACCCTTCCCTCCTTAACTCTTCTCTTCCATCAGAGTTAAGCTGCAGGATGGTAAAAGGAAATGATTTCATTTGGGTGGAGAAGGGAAAAGATATGACTTTAGTCCCAAGTACGGCAAGTCAAATGTGCTGTATAAGGAAAACAGCTGCTGAGCTACAGGCTGCATCTTATTAGGTAACAGGGACTCACTTTAGCAGCCTCCCTGAGGGATGGAGCCTCACAGGGTGGAGACGGGGAAGGGACATAACCAAGGCTTGCATCTTGGTTACATGTTCATAATTATCTTTCTCTTGTAGTCTTTCCCTCTTTATTCTGGCAGGAGCACTTCTCTCCAGAGGTCAAGTGTCCCTCTGGCTGTCATAACTTATCTCTCACAAACTGGAGACAGAGGTAAAAGATGACGAACCTTCTCTACCTTGGATTATGCAAAATGTCTATTTCTTAGATTCTCACATAATGTGCTGATTCTGAAAACTAATCTAAAACTATATTTAGAAAAGAAGACCCTTTTTAAAAACTTAGATTTAAGATTCTATCCAAAACCAGAAGAGCATAGTTAATCCTCAGGGGAAAACACTATGGTAAGGCATGAGCTAATTAAACTCACTCTTGCTCGTTATATCACTCTACCAGCCTGCTTCACCAAGGATCACGTGCAAAATACATTGAAGTGGGCTGGGTTCAGGCTCACAGTCACACACAGAAGAGGCACAGTAGGTGTCTGATGTGCACTAGGGGAAATGGAGTCAGCCTTTGGGTTCAGCAGGCTAACCTGGGGAGCTCAGATTTGGGGACAGCTGTGAATTTGCTGCTTTATGACACCATGACCTTTCCTTCCCACTGTCTCCACCACAGCACCCTTGCATTCCTATTTCTCTGTTCTCCTTTAATGGGTGGGGTGGTCTAGTTTAAAGAACAGATGTCTTACAAATCAACTCCTAAGGACCTCGGCTGCTAATTTACCAGTTTCTTCCCAGACCCTCCATTGGCCTTTAGGTACAAAGAATTGGATTAATTGTAATCTCATTTCATGACATACGTTCATCATTAATACATGTATGTCCTGCTTTTATTTATCTACTTAGCTATTTAATTGAGTATTTAAAATAATTTAATAATCACTATGAACTACCTCCACCCCCAAAAAAGCTAGAACTTTGGATATAACCTACATTTATCCATATGTTCCCTCCTCATCCCCTAGCAACCCCCACTGAAAATAACACCATCCTGCATCCAGCATTGATCACTCTCTTGCTTTCCTTTTTTAAGTTATCTTATTACATCTATACACACTCTAAAATGTAGATTTTTATTTTACTTTTTCTTAACTTTAGAGAAAGAATATCATACTATAGGTATTCTTTTGGGACTTAATGTTTTTATCTTAATATTATATTGCTAAAATTAATCCATTCATTTAGACTGTAATCTTCCTTTATCGAAGTATTACACAGTTTATTCACCTGGTCTCCCGTTGGGAGGGCATTTGGACTGCTTTTGTGTTTTCCTTGCTGTAAATAGCACAACATTCTTATGCATACATCCTGGAAATACACCTAGGAGTGGAATAGTTGGGCCACAGGGTATGAGGATATTCAACTTTACAATATTATGTCAAACATTCTCATACAAGTGTGACTCCTAGCTTAGATGCAAACAGAGACCCCATCCTATAAGAAAGTAGCTCCTCCAGACAAGTGTCATTGGCCAGTGCAGACTTGAGACTGCAGAGGCAGCGTGGCGAAGAGCCTGAGGCCCAGATAGTGAAGGCCTCTGCTGATTCTGCTATGAAAGGTCTCAAAGTTTATATTAGAACCATGCTGGGGAAGATTGCACTTTGCAGAATCTATTTTATGATTAAGTTAGTGTTCAGTTAAACTGTGCACAACTATTTTCATAGGATGCAAGCTCAATCGTTCTCAATAAATTTTTTTTTATTGCTTTATTAATCTCCAAATTAAAAAGCTTCTCCAAGTGTTGTTATGGCTAATCTCTGAACTGGAGGAGTGATGTGGGGGACACTAACATACATAACAAAATTCTGGTATCTGAAGTGGGCAATCAGATAAATTATACTATTTGTAGCAGCTGCTTTATAGACTCATGTGGGTATGGAACCACAGTTAGAGCAATGCTCCTCTATGCCAATTAGAGAGAATTGTGTTCATTTTCAAGAAAGGATCCAAATTCTGTATGTTTTTAATCCCTGAATTTAATTTTTAAAAGTTTCCTCTCTTCTCCCTCCTGCCAAATTATCAGATACCACTTCACTATCTCATAATTATACCTACTTTTTTCCTCTGAAATACTCTTCTAATTCATTTTGGGCTTAGAAACCAATAGCCAGACCTGTTATAATTGTGTGTAATGTAAAAGTGAATGGGCTCTGACAGGCAGTATGAAGAATGTCTCTTCATGGACTTTATAATGAACTTTTAAGGGTTAAGGCCTTTTTTATTCATTTTCTTGTTCTCAGTTGTGTTTGGGGTGAGAAAGTTTTCTAAATGTCTAAGTTCCTACTATTTAAAATCGTTGGATAAAGGATTCAGACCACAATTCAGGTTCTATTTCAATTCTGATATTTGATAGCTATATGACTAAGCAACAAGTTAAATCATCCTTTACATCTCAGTTTATGCAACCACAGAATGAAGCAGCCACCTCTCTTCAGGTGTAGAAAGGCTCGATCATTATCATTTACCTTAATTTTCCACTGGAAGGCCTTGTCACACCATAAAGCATTATCCTGACAAATCAAAATCACCTTGGAGCATGTTGACCTCTGTTTGAATCTCTAGAAAAGAGTCCCAAGTTTCTAAGCCTTTCATTAGGCAAAGGGCCAAGGAGCTGAGCTTTCCTAACAAATATTCCAGCTGGAGCAATAATATCCTGCCAAGTCCTAAGGCAGATACCTTACATAGTTGAAGAGAAAAAACTCCAAAATACTACGTATCTAGAAATCTTCTGAATTTTGCTTAAGCTATTATATAAAATAGTGTAATATTAAAGTGGGAAGAGGAAAGGAAAAAGGCAAGGAGAGTACATTTATTCTTCTGATAATTTTTGACTAAAATTTACCATAGCAGATGATGGCAAACTAACTGTGCTATATTGTAAATATGGCCACAAACTCATTCACCTCTTCCAAGAAATAGAAGATGTTTTCCTATTCTTTAAATCTAAGATGGCCATGGATCTTGCTTTTGGCCAATGGGACATTAGCAAACTTGACACAAGCAGAGGCTGAACTTGCCCTTGTTCACTGGAACTTGCTGCTTGTTCTTAGAACCTGTGTCCATCATGTGAAGAGGCCCAGACTAGCTTGCTGGAGAATGAGAGAACTTTTGAGGGAGATCTCAGTGCTACAACTGACAGCCAGCCTGCTTCCAAAAGCAGAGCCACTAGTTGACCCACAGCTGACTTCAGAAACACGTGGGGACTTATATATTCAAAGAACTATCCAGATGAGCCCAGCCTGTCGGGTCCACCACCAGCCGACCCGTACAGCCCTAGCCTCGTTCCTTTCGGTGGGCGAGCAAATGGCCCGGGATTCCTTGACCCACAGCTGACTTCAGAAACACGTGGGGACTTATATATTCAAAGAACTATCCAGATGAGCCCAGCCTGTCGGGTCTACCACCAGCCGACCCGTACAGCCCTAGCCTCGTTCCTTTCGGTGGGCGAGCAAATGGCCCAGGATTCCTCTTTCCCTCCTGTCCCCTTTGGAAGGAGATGGGGGAAGAGAGCCATGAAGAGAGGTGAGCACAACCGCCGGCCCCCCAAAAACAGCCCAGTTAAAGGACACTCAGACACGGTGGGGATTCTGTTGAGCAGTTCCGTTTATTACCACACAAGCACTTGCTTTTATAGGCAGATAGGGAGGGGAGGTTTTAACATAATACAATCAGCTTCAAGGGCATGCATCCTGTCTCAATGCCTACCTTTACATAATCCTATCAGCTTAAAGGTCAAGGGCATGCATCCTGTCTCAATGTCTAGCTATTTGTGTTCATGAGCGGAGAAGCACATATTTGGCCAATAAGAGCTTAGGCAAGGTTCCCACAGACACTCCGACCCTACTTCCTCCCGGCACCGTCTTAGGCTGCCACATTAATACGCCCTTGTGGGCCCATAATGGCACCACTTGTAATGTCACTTAAGGTGGTGTTAGTTTTTAAGGCCTGACACCAGCCTAAATTGATGGCCCCGGAATTATGAGCTAAATAAATAGTCATTGTTTTAAGCAGTACGTTTGGGGGTGGTTTGTTACTCCATAATAGACAACTGCTAACATTCAACATCCATTCCCTGCTGGCAGAGTACAAATTAGTTCAAGTCATTCAGAGGATAGCGACCTAATTCCTTTCTCTAAGGCTAAGTTGATCTATGCCATTGATCTATTGTCTTGTCATGTATGGTTTACAGTCTAACCATTGGTAACTGCAAGTTGTAATTAATCTATTGCCATCGATTGGTGAGTAATGAACTCGTGACCCCATTTGGCCAGTGAAATCTGTGGGGTTGAGGAGTTGGATTCTTCTCTGCTTCTAAATAATGTTGAGTCTGGCTGTGAGAACTGGAATTGCTGGAACTGCTACACCCATTTTGCTCCTAGCCTAAAAATGGAACTAGTACACAGAGGAAAGAAGAATGAAGAGACTCTCAGAAAAGCAGAGTTGGAGTCTTCACACCCCATGCCTGTGCCAAGAACCCTCACTTCTGGGCCTCTTGTCATGGGAGACCATGAATTCCCCAGTTTTCTGGGCCAGTGCGAGTAGTTTTCAGCTTCTTGCATTGCAACTGATACTTTTGCCTTCCTTGAGCACTCACTCCGAGTACAACAGGACATGCCATCTGGCAGGTGGAAATGCATCCCTTGCAATGAACATTTTACAACCATGGCATAAAATGTGTATCTTTTTGTTTTTAGAAAAACACATACAAATGAAATATTTATTTTATATTTTTCCATACATTTTGATCTCTGACATTCTGGAAATATTCCTTGGTGTCAAAAGAAACTTGAAATAATGCTATAGTAACAGTGAGTATAGTTTCTAGGCCATAATAGAGATACATGCAGGCTAAGGTAGATATGACCAAAGTCAGTTAGAAGCATCAAGGAAATTATGATGCATTTGTTCATATGTGTTGGTTTACAGTTAGCTTTTTATAGAAACCAAATTTATCAGTGTATTTGAATAACCTTGTAGTATAGTTTTGTTTTTTTTTACTTCGGGATATGTGGAAATAGTAGCTTTCAATGGAAAGTAGTAGATACCACTTAAAAGACAACTCTTTTATAAACCCAAGCAGAACCAAATTAAATACAGAGTGAGATGTCTGATGACCACTTAAAAGAATTTTGAGCCAGGGTAATACTAAGTAAGTATGAAATTGTTCAATCCAGTGTGCCTGTGCATCTGTAATTATTTTCACACTGGTCATGGAACTCTCCTGCAATAACTTGCACAGATGTTTACTTTCTGGAATCAGAGACAATGTCAGGCAAGAAGCCCACCACCCATAATGCATGGCTCTCACCAAATTTGGCCCTCTCATATAGCTCACTTTTGAATACATTCAGTGAAATAATACATCAAAATGCTTGTATTAGAGAATAATAATTTTTCTATGCATGCATTTGCCAAAATGTATTTCTTTGCTTCCTGAGAAACCTCAATGGGTTTCTCTTGAAAACAAAAGTTTACTTTGGTCTAATAAGTGGAGAAATGTCCTGTGAGCAGTATTGCAGTTTATTTTTTTTTTTTTAAACTTTATTTAACTCATTATTCTATAAGATACTGGTTTGAGAGATGCTACTTTAGTAGAATCTACTGACATGGCAATGGAAGAGATATAACACTCAAGAAAAAAGACAGTAGTAAAAATTTGCCAACATTTTGAGCCTGGATGACCAGAAGAATGGTGACTCTGTTAACAAGAATGAAAGTGTGAGGTTTCAGGTGGAGGGGAGATTATAATTTCCTTTCTGAGCATGCCAACATTGATGTGGAGGTTTTTGGGGGGTAGAACAGTCTAGCAGTTAGAAACTCAGGTCTAGAGCTTATCAGAATGGTTCTGACCAGAGATGAAGATTTCACAGTCATATACGAAGCAATAATAAAAGCCAGGGCAGTGGGTTAGAATGGGAAGGAAGTGTTGAAAAGAGAAGAAAGAATGCCAAAGGCAAAATATCTCCTATGTTTAGGCAACTATCAGAAAGTTAGAAAGAGAACAAAAGAAATATGCTTCTGTAGAAGCCAGGAGAGGAGAAAGTCTTGAGAAGGAAGAAACACTACCCAGAGGTTAAATAATTGTAGAGTGAAACCTTAGATATCATTAAGATGGAGATTTGAGGTGACTAGAGACCTTCTCAAGAGCATTGTGACATTATGATGAGGACCTGAACATTGTTGAAAGGGTTAAGAATTGAGGGAGTGCATAGGAAGTAAAGGCTAGGAATACTAACTTAATAAGTCAGTGAGGAAGGGAATGTGAAAGTAACTTAAGGAATAGCAGAATAGAGGGAGTATTTGAATTTTTAAGAGGGAGGATAACCT
>NW_007746089.1:13454-13956 GCF_000696425.1 Galeopterus variegatus
GACACTGAAGGTTGCGATCCGTTGCCGGACACGAAAAAAGACAAAAAAGAAAAAAAAAAAAGAAACCCTTCTCTTAATGGAAAGTCCCCTTGTGGTACTGGGTGGGGCGGGGCGGGGGGTAAGCCAGTTTCTCAGACCTCCTCTTTGAAACGTTGCCCAATTCTTTTTAATTATATCATTTCATTATCAAGTCTCAGGAGCTCTTATTTTATATTGATCTCATCACTGAACTAACTGATGTTGACACCTGCTGTTCTCCACTGAATACATTACAGGGAGAGTCAATCACTTCCCTTTAGCACTGATGAAGTAATTATCTTATGAGACCCGAAGGGCTGGCCACAGGAGAGGCGGTCAATCATCTTTGTTAGGACCATTCTCTGTTAGGACCATTCTCTGTCATCCATCAGGCCAAATCACTTGGCTCAGGATGTCCGTGTTGTTATTATCATTCCCAAATGCTTTGAGTCCCTCTGTTCATGGGTACAGTCCCTGTCTTTGG
>NW_007746090.1:0-701 GCF_000696425.1 Galeopterus variegatus
AGGCTGCCAAAAAGGGTGATGTGGAAAGAGTACAGCAGATCCTTCCATGTGGAGTAGGCCCATGGGATGTCAGATTGGAACGAGTAGAAAGGGGCACAGCCAGTGCCAAGCATCAGAAACAAATGATCTGTATCCATGGCAAGCAATAGCCTGTGAGAACCAACTTTCAATCTGCCCAGTGACTGCTGACGTCAGTCAGCAACCATTGGTCAAGCCGGGACCCCGCACGAGCCCTCTTAGAACTCTTGGGGGCTTGGGCTTTGTGCGCATGGGCACTTGTGTTTAGACCTGCCGTTTGGTTACCATTCCGAACGGGAGGCTTTTGAGCGGTGATGTTCTGGCACAGGGGTTCGCTTCTCCAAAATAGTACCGAGTAAAATTCGAGTTTAACAGCCTCAGGAGTGGGTAGTAGCCGAGGGGCCAGGTGTGGGAAAGGTCCTCTGAAACTGCTGTCTTCTCCCGTGATGAAGCTTATTGACTTTTGAGGGCAGAGGAAAGAGTCACTCTCGGGCACCACCACCAGGTTGCAGGATTTGAGCGGGGAAGCGGTTTGTTTGAGACAGAATCGGGTTTCGGCTGAGCTACTAGATCAGACTCGCACACCTGTCGAAGGTCCATCCAGCACATAAAAATGGTGATTTGGAAAGAATACAGCAGATACTTCCTTGTGGAGTAGGGTTCGGATATCTCCACCAGGCTGC
>NW_007746090.1:6134-6350 GCF_000696425.1 Galeopterus variegatus
TATCGGCTTCAGAAGTGGGTAAGAGCCAAGGAGCCGGTGAGGGGACGGGCGTCTGAAGCTGGTGTCTTCCACCATACTCGTTCCACATCACCCTTTTTGGCAGCCTGATGGATCTTTCCCAGACGTCTGAGTCGAATCACCTACCTCAGCCTAAGGCCGAATCCCTTTCTCAGCAAAATGGAGTCCACAATTGCCTCCTGCAAGCTGCTGGAGGTG
>NW_007746090.1:7006-7811 GCF_000696425.1 Galeopterus variegatus
AGACAGAATCGGGTTTCGGCTGAGCTACTAGATCAGACTCGCACACCTGTCAAAGGTCCATAAAGCACATAAAAAGGGTGATGTGGAAAGAGTACATCAGATCCTTCCATGTGGAGTAGGCCCCTGGGATGACAGATTGGAACGAGAAGAAAGGGGCACAGCCAGTGCCAAGCATAAGAAACAACTGAACTGTATCCATGGCAAGCAATAGCCTGTGAGAACCAACTTTCAATCTGCCCAGTGACTGCTGAGGTCAGTCAGCAACCATTGGTCAAGCAGGGACCCCGCCCGAGCCCTCTCAGAACTCTTGGGTGACAGGGCAGCACGCGCATGCGCACTTGTGAGTAGAGGTGCTGCTTGATTACCGTTCAGAACGGCTGGCTTTGGAGTAGTGCTGTTGTGGCAGATAGCTTGGCTTCTACATAAGACTATCGAGTAATATTCGCTCATATCGGCTTCAGAAGTGGGTAAGAGCCAAGGAGCCGGTGAGGGGACGGGCGTCTGAAGCTGTTGTCTTCCACCATGCTCGTTCCACATCACCCTTTTTGGCACCGTGATGGATCTTTCTCAGACGTCTGAGTCGAATCTCCTACATCAGCCTAAAGCCGAATCCCTTTCCCAGCATAATGGAGTCCACAACTGCCTCCGGCAAGCTGCTGGAGGTGCCCGAGACTGACTCTTCCTTCTCCCCTCAAAAGTCAAAAAGCTTCAGTCTCCGGCACCTCCAGCAGGTTGCAGGAGGCGACTGCGGACGAGGTTTGTTTGAGAAAGTGAATCGGATATCGGCTGAGCTCCTAGATCCGAC
>NW_007746090.1:8296-9054 GCF_000696425.1 Galeopterus variegatus
GATGTGGAAAGAGTACAGCAGATCCTTCCATGTGGAGTAGGCCCCTGGGATGACAGATTGGAACGAGAAGGAAGGGGCACAGCCAGTGCCAAACATAAGAAACAACTGATCTGTATCCATCTCAAGCAATAGCCCGTGAGAACCAACTTTCAATCTGCCCAGTGACTGCTGACGTCAGTCAGCAACCATATGTCAAGCCGGGACCCCGCACGAGAGCCCTCTTAGAACTCTTGGGGGCTTGGGCTGTGTGCGCATGGGCACTTGTGTTTAGACCTGCCGCTTGGTTACCGTTCCGAACGGGAGGCTTTTGAGCGGTGATGTTATGGCACAGGGGTTCGCTTCTCCAAAATAGTACCGAGTAAAATTCGAGTTTAACCGACTCAGGAGTGGGTAGTACCCGAGGGGCCAGGTGTGGGGAAGGGCCTCTGAAACTGCTGTCTTCTCCCGTGATGAAGCTTATTGTCTTTTTAGGGCAGAGGAAAGAGTCACTCTCGGGCACCTCCACCAGGCTGCAGGATTTGAGCGGGGACACGGTTTGTTTGGCACAGAATCGGCTTTCGGCTGAGCTACTAGATCAGACTCGCACATCTGTCAAAGGTCCATCCAGCACATAAAAAGGGTGATGTGGAAAGAGTACAGCAGATACTTCCTTGTGGAGTAGGGTTCGGATATCTCCACCAGGCTGCAGGAGGTGATCGGGGACGCGGTTTGTTTGAGACAGAATCGGCTTTCGGCTGAGCTACTAGATCACACTCACA
>NW_007746090.1:9280-11368 GCF_000696425.1 Galeopterus variegatus
TACATAAGAGTATCGAGTAATATTTGCTCATATCGGCTTCAGAAGTGGG
This sequence comes from Galeopterus variegatus, assembly GCF_000696425.1. Lineage (NCBI taxonomy): Eukaryota > Metazoa > Chordata > Mammalia > Dermoptera > Cynocephalidae > Galeopterus > Galeopterus variegatus. The sequence goes on from NW_007746090.1 coordinate 9,330, forward strand.
TAAGAGCCGAGGAGCCGGTGAGGGGACAGGCATCTGAATCTGCTGTCTTCCACCATGCTCGTTCCACATCACCCTTTTTGGCAGCGTGATGGATCTTTCCCAGACGTCTGAGTCGAATCTCCTACCTCAGCCTAAAGCCGAATCCCTTTCTCAGCAGGGTGATGTGGAAAGAGTACAGCAGATCCTTCCATGTGGAGTAGGCCCCTGGGATGACAGATTGGAACGAGAAGAAAGGGGCACAGCCAGTGCCAAGCATAAGAAACAACTGATCTGTATCCATGGCAAGCAATAGCCTGTGAGAACCAACTTTCAATCTGCCCAGTGACTGCTGACGTCAGTCAGCAACCATTGGTCAAGCCGGGACCCCGCACGAGCCCTCTTAGAACTCTTGGGGGCTTGGGCTGTGTGCGCATGGGCACTTGTGTTTAGACCTGCCGCTTGGTTACCGTTCCGAACGGGAGGCTTTTGAGCGGTGATGTTATGGCACAGGGGTTCGCTTCTCCAAAATAGTACCGAGTAAAATTCGAGTTTAACAGCCTCAGGAGTGGGTAGTAGCCGAGGGGCCAGGTGTGGGGAAGGGCCTCTGAAACTGCTGTCTTCTCCCGTGATGAAGCTTATTGACTTTTGAGGGCAGAGGAAAGAGTCACTCTCGGGCACCTCCACCAGTCTGCAGGATTTGAGCGGGGACGCGGTTTGTTTGAGACAGAATCGGCTTTCGGCTGAGCTACTAGATCAGACTCGCACATCTGTCAAAGGTCCATCCAGCACATAAAAAGGGTGATGTGGAAAGAGTACAGCAGATCCTTCCATGTGGAGTAGGCCCCTGGGATGACAGATTGGAACGAGTAGATAGGGGCACAGCCAGTGCCAAGCATAAGAAACAACTGAACTGTATCCATGCAAGCAATAGCCTGTGAGAACCAACTTTCAATCTGCCCAGTGACTGCTGACGTCAGTCAGCAACCATTGGTCAAGCCGGGACCCCGCACGTGCCCTCTTAGAACTCTTGGGGGCTAGGTCTGTGTGCGCATGGGCACTTGTGTTTAGACCTGCCGCTTGGTTACCGTTCCGAACGGGAGGCTTTTGAGCGGTGATGTTATGGCACAGGGGTTCGCTTCTCCAAAATAGTACCGAGTAAAATTCGAGTTTAACAGCCTCAGGAGTGGGTAGTAGCCGAGGGGCCAGGTGTGGGGAAGGGCCTCTGAAACTGCTGTCTTCTCCCGTGATGAAGCTTATTGACTTTTGAGGGCAGAGGAAAGAGTCACTCTCGGGCACCTCCACCAGGCTGCAGGATTTGAGTGGGGACGCGGTTTGTGTGAGACAGAATCGGCTTTCGGCTGAGCTACTAGATCAGACTCGCACATCTGTCAAAGATCCATCCAGCACATAAAAAGGGTGATGTGGAAAGAGTACAGCAGATACTTCCTTGTGGAGTAGGGTTCGGATATCTCCACCAGGCTGCAGGAGGTGAGCGGGGACGCGGTTTGGGTGAGAAAGAGAATCGGATTTCGGATGAGCTACCAGATCCGACGCAGGCATGTGGGAAAGATGAATCATGCTGCCAAGAAGGGTGATGTGGAAAGAGGACAGCAGATCCATAGATGTGGAGTAGGGGACGTGGATGACAGAGTGGAACGAGAAGAAGCCGGTGGAGCCAGTGCCAAGCCTAGGAAAAAACTGATCTGTCGCCGTGGCAAGAAAAAGCCCGTGAGAACCAACTATAAGTCTGCCTAGTGACTGCTGACGTCACTCAGCAATCACTGGTCTCCCTGGAGACCCGCCCGAGCCCTCTCCGAACTCTTGGGTGACAGGGCTGCACGCGCATGCGCACTTGTGAGTAGAGGTGCTGCTTGATTACCGTTCAGAACGGCTGGCTTTGGAGTAGTGCTGATGTGGCAGATAGATTGGCTTCTACATCAGAGTATCGAGTAATATTCGTTCATATCGGCTTCAGAAGTGGGTAAGAGCCGAGGCGCCCGGGAAGGGACGGGCGTCTGAAGCTGTTGTCTTCCACCATGCTCGTTCCACATCACCCTTTT
>NW_007746090.1:11381-13955 GCF_000696425.1 Galeopterus variegatus
CCGGCACCTCCAGCAGGTTGCAGGAGGCGACTGCGGACGAGGTTTGTTTGAGAAAGTGAATCGGATATCGGCTGAGCTCCTAGATCCGACTCAGACATCTGGGAAAGACCCATCAGGCTACCAAAAAGAGTGATGTGGAAAGAGTACAGCAGATGCTTCCATGTGGAGTAGGCCCCTGGGATGACAGAGGGAACGAGAAGAAATGGGCACAGCCAGTGCCAAACATAAGAAACAACTGATCTGTATCCATGGCAAGCAATAGCCTGTGAGAACCAACTTTCAATCTGCCCAGTGACTGCTGACGTCAGTCAGCAACCATTGGTCAAGCCGGGACCCCGCACGCGCCCTCTTAGAACTCTTGGGGGCTTGGGCTGTGTGCGCATGGGCACTTGTGTTTAGACGTGCCGCTTGGTTACTGTTACGAACGGGAGGCTTTTGAGCGGTGATGTTATGGCACAGGGGTTCGCTTCTCCAAAATAGTACCAAGTAAAATTCGAGTTTAATAGCCTCAGGAGTGGGTAGTAGCCGAGGGGCCAGGTGTGGGGAAGGGCCTCTGAAACTGTTGTCTTCTCCCGTGATGAAGCTTATTGACTTTTGAGGGCAGAGGGAAGAGTCACTCTCAGGCACCTCCACCAGGCTGCAAGATTTGAGCGGGGACGCGGTTTGTTTGAGTCAGAATCGGCTTTCGGCTGAGCTACTAGATCAGACTCGCACACCTGTCAAAGGTCCATCCAGCACATAAAAAGGGTGATGTGGAAAGAGTACAGCAGATACTTCCTTGTGGAGTAGGGTTCGGATATCTCCACCAGGCTGCAGGAGGCGTGCGGGGACACGGTTTGGGTGAGAAAGAGAACCGAATTTCGGATGAGCTACCAGATCCGACGCAGGCATGTGGGAAAGACGAATCATGCTGCCAAGAAGTGTGATGTGGAAAGAGGACAGCAGATCCATAGATGGGGAGTAGGGGACGTGGATGACAGAGTGGAACGAGAAGAAACCGGTGGAGCCAGTGCCAAGCCTAGGAAAAAACTGATCTGTCGCCGTGGCAAGAAAAAGCCTGTGAGAACCAACTTTAAGTCTGCCTAGTGACTGCTGACGTCACTCAGCAATCACTGGTCTCCCTGGAGACCCGCCCGAGCCGTCTCAGAACTCTTGGGTGACAGGGCAGCACACGCATGCGCACTTGTGAGTAGAGGTGCTGCTTGATTACCGTTCAGAACGGCTGGCTTTGGAGTAGTGCTGTTGTGGCAGATAGCTTAGCTTCTACATAAGACTATCGAGTAATACTCGCTTATATCGGCTTCAGAAGTGGGTAAGAGCCAAGGCGCTGGTGAGGGGACGGGCTTCTGAAGCTGTTGTCTTCCACCATGCTCGTTCCACATCACCCTTTTTTGGCACCGTGATGGATCTTTCCCAGTGTCTGAGTCGAATCTCCTAACTCAGCCTAAAGCCGAATCCCTTTCTCAGCAAAATGGAGTCCACAATTGCCTCCTGCAAGCTGCTGGAGATGCCGGAGACTGACTCTTCCTTCTCAACTCAAAAGTCAAAAAGCTTCAGTCTCCGGCACCTCCGGCAGGTAGCAGGAGGCGACTGCGTTCGAGGTTTGTTTGAGAAAGTGAATCGGATATCGGCTGAGCTCCTAGATCCGACTCAGACATCTGGGAAAGACCCATCAGGCTGCCAAAAAGAGTGATGTGGAAAGAGTACAGCAGATCCTTCCATGTGGAGTAGGCCCCTGGGATGACAGAGGGAACGAGAAGAAATGGGCACAGCCAGTGCCAAACATAAGAAACAACTGATCTGTATCCATGGCAAGCAATAGCCTGTGAGAACCAACTTTCAATCTGCCCAGTTATTGCTGACTTCAGTCAGCAACCATTTGTCAACCCGGGACCCCGCAGGAGCCCTCTTATTACTCTTAGGGGACAGGGCTGCGTGCGCATGCGCACGAGAAGAGAGGGGCACAGCCAGTGCCAAGCGTAAGAAACAACTGATCTGTAGCCATGGCAAGAAATAGCCTGTGAGAACCAACTTTCAATGTGCCTAGTGACTGCTGATGTGAGTCAGCAACCATTGGTCTACCCCCGACCCCACACGAGCTCTCTTAGAACTCTTGGAGGCTCGGGCTGTGTGTGCATGCGCACTTGTGTTTAGACTTGCGGCTTGGTTACCGTTCTGATCGGGAGGCTTTTGAGCCGTGAGTTTGTGCCACACCGGTTCTCTTCTCCAAAATAGTACCGAGGTCTGACACAGACCTCTGGCAAAGATCCATCACGCTTCCAAAAAGCATTTGTTCAAAGAGTACAGCAGATCCTTCGGTGTGCAGTAGGAGTGCGGCATCTCCACCAGGCTGTAGGAGGAGAGCGAGTACACGGTTTGGTTGAAAAATAGAATCGGCTTTCGGCTGAGCTACGAGATCCGAATCAGACATCTGGGAAAGATCAATCACGCTGCCAAAAATTGTGATATGGAAAGAGTACAGCGGATCCTTCTGTGTGGAGTAGGGGACGTGTATGACAGAATGGAATGAGAATTACGGGGCGGAGCCAAGCCCAACCTTAGGACAAAAAAAAT
>NW_007746091.1:0-1241 GCF_000696425.1 Galeopterus variegatus
CTAACACCACCTGTGCCTTTAGCTGTCAAGCAGACTCTCCTTGAATTGTTGGCTGCTTAGAACCAGAAATTACGGACTTGCCTGGACTTGCTCTCTGCCACCATTATCTGAGATGACAGGATTTGCACTGTGATTCTGCTAACATCTCCTTTCCTCAACGTCTTCCCTTTTATTATCTTCTCTAGCATGTGGCCAGTCCCCCCATGGCGATGTGTTCTATCCTATGATCTGATTCTAACAGGACCATATAGAATGTTCAGGTCAATGATGATCCTGATTAGAAACAAACATCCAGTTACTCTATTGTGTTGACTTGCTTTAGTCTCTCCATGTGATTATATTCTGAGTTAAATTATTTAAATTTGACTGGTGTAGCCAGCATTTAAATAGTATAGTAAAGGTTAATGGGTAATAGAAAGGGGAAGACACCAAGAAGAATTTAAAATAAATATTTTAGGGAGAAAAGTACACAAACAAATGTGTGCTGGGAATTTATCAGAGTACCTGAGTACACAAGTAGCCATTTTCAGAATTCGGGATTGGAACATCGTTGTAGAGTGTGCATTGCTCATCAACAAAAAATATCCAGCCCAACTTCCAATGCTTAACACCATGCCTGGATTTCAACAGATATTTGTTGAATGGATGAATGGCTGGATGGATGAATGAATGAAAAGAAAACTAAAATGCATTTATTTTTATTTGTTCATTTTTAGTGAACATTCATCTTTTCCTTTTGATAGTTCAGTTTCTGGACCCCCTTACTCAAAGAATTTTTAATTGTGTGAGTCTTAGTATATGGCGGAATTCTTCCTTTGATTATGAAAGCTTCAAGGCCAGATATTGATAAAAATTAGTCTCTCGAAAGGCAGCTCAGTCAGTGTGATGCTCTGGACTGAGACTTTAAATTAGGAAAGGAAAATTTAGCACTGATTCTGGTATTGGCAGCAGCATTCAAGGTAGATGTATAGGGAGCTATGCCAGCCTCAGCTCCCAGTGTCCAACAGCAGCAGTGGTTGTCACTGGTTTTTCCTCAGTTTCTGCTAATGTTTAAACTGGGTCATTTCAGCCTCCTATTGATTCTGTCTGTTCCTTTATATATATAAATATATGTTTTCCTGCTTAAGTTAGCCATCATTTGTTTCCATTGTTTGCACAAGGGGAAAAAAACAAAAAACAAAAAACTTTTATGTTTGTCCAAAGGACCCAATGATATCAGATCAAAATTTATCTTTCACTTT
>NW_007746091.1:1743-8548 GCF_000696425.1 Galeopterus variegatus
AAAACTTTTATGTTTGTCCAAAGGACCCAATGATATCAGATCAAAATTTATCTTTCACTTTCAAAACTCACAGAGAAGAAGCTTGTACTGCCTTTTTGAAGGTAAAAGTTTCTATATAAATTTACACTACTTGATTTCTTATAACTGAAAGTAAAATTTCAGCATTACACAATAAAACTAATGTCCCCAGTCTGCTTATACATTTACTATTTATTTTAGTAGTTGCAATCTGTGAGGCATTATTGTATCTACCCTGAGTGAGACCAGATCAACTTTTCTTTTTTCTTTTTTTTTTTTTAAAAAGATAACCAGTAAGGGGATCTTAACCCTTGACTTGGTGTTGTCAGCACCACGCTCAGCCAATGAGCTAACCGGTCATCCCTATATGGGATCCAAACCCATGGTCTTGGTGTTATCAGCACCACACTCTCCCGAGTGAGCCACAGGCTGGCCCAAGATCAACTTTTCAAGAGACTTTGAAAATGAAAGCCCTCATGGGAAATACATTGCTCACAATCCTGAAAGTCATGGAGACTTCCTCGTGGCAAACACAAGTTTTTAGTACCTTCCTCTCCTAACTTTGACCTGCAAAGACCCTTAACCTTGAGCCTGTAACACTACATACAGGCCTAATCTCATGAGACTTTAGGAAGTGTCATTAGTGGCATAAAATTTGGGGAATCCTCCAATAGGTTATAAAACAGAACAGCAAAGTTGTTCTGTCAATTAAGTGGTGAAGCAAATCAGCTTAACTAATGGGATTATATTCGCCTTATATCAATCATCCCCATATCATGCTCAAGTACAGCAATCTTTCCTTTGTGTCTTCTTCCAGAAATAATTTAATTTACCTTAGAGTGGCTCCACTACTCACTAGCTGTGTGACCTTAAGGAAGTCACTCAATCTCTTTGCATCTCATTTTTTTCTCTCTCTCTGAAAAATTGAGATAATTATAGTAGCTATCTCATACATTAGAAAGGAAGATTTAAATGAATTAGGCCATGTTATGCATGTAAAACAGTGCCTGACTCATAAAGAGTGCTTGATAAATGTCACCTAAAAAGATACATAAATATGATCAACAAGTAACAACAAACTGCAGTTTAACAACACGAAAAGCAAAAGTGAAGGCAAAGAAGAGCTATGGACAATAATAAATTGCTAGAGCATAGTAATCTTTACACTTTCCTTAAGTTAACCAGCCATTGCAATGATTACACAATCACAGTATCTCCTAAATGCAAACAAGCAAGGAATAGAAACAAACACAGAATGAGTACTCAGATGGAGTTCAACTATTCTTTGAATAATGATGAGATAGGGGTTTCTTTGGAAGGCTTCATGAATAAGATACTATATGATGTAATGAATGATGCCCTTGACAATATCTTTATAATGAATGATGAGTTCCACAGGGCTGTTTATTTTTAAACAACCCTCAAACCAGGTCAATGGCATCACAATGAATTTTGCTTTACTAGAAGAGTAGTATACTGCTATACCAAGTGGAAGAGGTTCTGGATGTGAAAAAAAAAAAGTGGGGAGTGGGGAGATTTATTTTCTTCTCAGAGTAGAGAGAGTCTACTCAGTGATTGATAGAAGGGCCATTAGACAGGGAAAGGTAAAACTGGTTTTACCAATTGGGAGATGAATTAATTGATCATCATAACAGAAAATGTAGAGATTACAGAGACACATTAAATGTGTCTGGAAGAGAGAAGAATGGACCATGACCAGATCTAAATAAAGAACAGATTCTATTCTGAGCTCTTGGCTTTTGTGGGGAAAGAGCAGGACACAAATTCTGCATTGCTGATTTTGATTCTGGTTCCCACTTTCCTGCTTTCAACTTCAGTCTACTGGGCTTTTGGATGCTTAGAGTTCAATCTGCACATGTTGGATGTCTGACAACTTTTGGGGACTGTGAATGCTGTCAAAATAAATTGCCCTCATAATGCAAGAGAGAAGCCAAGCTTCCTGTCCCTCTCAATGCAGTGAATGTGCGCAGTCAGCTAGAAACACAGCATTGTCCTTCAGCAGCTCACTGAATTAAGGAGATATATTGGTCAAGGGTGAATTTCCAAGGACATTCCTTTGGAATTTCTATGCAGTTCTTTGTTTTTTGCAAATAAGTCAGTTTCATTTTCCTGGGGCAATGCTTTTATGATGTGCACATCGATATTCAGTAAAAGAATGAGTCATTTGAGTGGTAGGAATTTTTAGAATTATTGTCTGAACTGTTTCTTTCTTATCTTAGGTCAGTCACCTTTAACATTTAAATGCTGACCTTTAGCATGTGAGAGTTGATTATCTAAATGGGTGTTTTGGTCCACGGAATGTTTAAATCTCTACCTTTATTTTAAATTCTAGCACCCTGATAATAAAACTAAAATAAGCTAATGTGAATTTTACATTAATTACTAATTAATAGCAAGGTTTTTTTTCCCCACTTTTGAAATATTTCTATTTGTCCATTTTGTTCATTTTTCAATTATATTGGGGGGAGGGGCAAAAGACCTGGTTTTTGCTTTTCACTGCTTTACTATTGTCACAGCATGATATCCTACAACTTGGGAATGTCTCAGACTTTTTGTTCTACTAAATATTTTTATTAGAAAATATAATTACATTAAAGGGAACTTAAAAATAATGACATGATGCTTAATCCTACCACCCATATAAAACAATATCCTTCTTTACAGTTCACTTTTTAAATGTGTGCATAAATTTGCATATTTGTCATCACAGCATACAGATTAATATTTGTGTTCTGCTATTTTTACTCAATATTATACCATAAAATATCCATGATCTTACTAAGCCATTATTATTGCCATTTTAAAGCTTGGCTAGTATTTTGTTGTGTTTATTCATTAAACCACTTTGTATTAGTCAACCACTCCAAAACTAAGTGGCTTAAAATGAAGCCATTTATTTAGTTCACAAAATAGCAATTTGAACTAAGCTCGGTAGTGCAGTTCTGTTCTTAGCTGGACTCCTTCATGTGTCAGCAGTCAACTACAGGTCAGGTAGATAGCTTTGCTTTGGGGAGTTGGCTTGTTTTCAGCTACAGCAGCAGGGGTGCCTGGGCCACAGTTTTTTGTTCTCCAGCAGGCTAACCTGGGCTTGTTCACATGGTGGCTGTCAGGGTTCCAAGAAGGAGAGATTGGAGCTAGAGGTAGAGCCAGGACAACCCAAATTCAAGAGGTGAGGAAGAATATTCCATTTCTTGATGTGGGAGCTGCAGAGTCTTATTGCAAGTGGCGTGGCTATAGAGAGGAATAGAAATTTATGAATGCTTTGCAGTATTAAATATTGCTATTGCAATTAACATTGCAGTGAACTTCACTGTACTTACAACTTTTCTTTGTTTGTTTCCACTGAATAATGTCAATGATGTCATCCACAATTTCAGGATTAATTTCTGGAAGTAGAATTAGGAAGTGAGAGGTAAAAATATTATTATAACATCAAATTAATAGAAATGTTTAAGGGTAATTTTCCTTAATTTCAGCAACTGTTGATTTTTCTCACTTTCCACAGTATCTCAGCCCTTCCACTCCCTTCCCATTCTGCTCTTTCTCCAAAATGAATATAGTACACAGTGTTGCTTTTGGAACTTAGTAAATGCTCAATAATGTTAATTATTATTATCACTATTATTATATTTTGCTCTTTCCACCAGCCTTTCTGCAACTGTATTACCTTCAGTTGCTCTTTCTCTGCTCTAGGATCAGCCAATCATTACAGCTCACTCTAAAATAGATTATTTTACTGTTATATAAATGAATATAGATAGAGATATTGATCATTTACTGTGTAATTACTCTGTGATTTCATTTTGTTAAATGCTACATATATTAACTTACTTCTCCCAGGATATGATGAACTAGATATTTTATTATTCCAATTGTGTAAGTCGAAAACCCTGAGGCTTAATAGCTTGCCCAAAGTCACAAAGGATGCTTGTGGTAGAGCTGGGACTTGACTCACGTTTATTTAAATCCAAAGTCTATAGTTTTAAACACTCTATGTTGGTCTTTCCTCTTAATGATACTTATTCATACACATAGCCATTTATATTTAATACAGTGACAGGCACATAGTAGGGGCTGAATAGTCGCTTTAAAACACAAGGAAGTAATACAGGCTAATTAATGCTGTCATATCTTTGAACTTTGGTGGGCAAGTCTTAGCTCCTCATGGTGGAAAGGGGAAGACTGCAAAAATCAGAGAGGGGCTAAACTTACCTTTGGAACAGGATGATATAAAGGGAAACAGACTAAACTTCTGGCTCAGAAGCAAAAGCCTTGCTTGGAATGGATGCAAATCACGACAGTAATATCTTTGATAAAGAGACAAGGTTTTAGTCACCAGACTGTGATTCAGAAACAGAGCTCAGGTCACAGGAGAGGAAACTGACAGGGACAAGGGTAGACCCTAGTGCCGGGAGGCCCTGATGACTAGGCAGATCCTTCAGAGGAGGACTTAGAAATGGGGGCCAAGGCAGGTCTCAGCTATTGGGCACAGGGCACGCAATGTTGTCTAAATCTTGGTACAGTGGTCAGAATCCAGCATGGGATGGATGACCAAAGACAGACTAGTCTCAGGAAAACTTGGTCCTGATTCCAATGGGCCAGAGCTAGAGGGAGAGAACAGCCAAGGTATCTCAGAATCCTGGACAAGATTTTCTTTTCTCTTCCTAACCCTCTAGCAATGAATCATTTCACATTTAAACCACCACAAAACTTTAGAACATGCAGAAAATCTTTGTGAATTGCTGAGTGACTTTCAGTAATGGTCTCTGCCCGTGGTATAGTTTAGACAAAATCATTATCCCTCCGAACTGTGCAGTAATGACAGAACACATGCCGCTTAATGTAAACTCACAGCCCGGTGCTGGGCAGACATGATTAGGCTGTCATCTTTCCAAACAGCAGCAGCAGGAGAAAAAAAAAAAAGAGTAAAATCATCTTATTCATATTTATAAGGGGTTTTGCAGTGGGTCCAATGACCTCACACTATTGACATTTTTGCTTGTGTTCTTGCCTCATGAGATATGGATCGATTTAAATTAATTCATTCATAACCCACAAAAAATGCTAATGTTTATAAAGTGATATCACCCCACATCCCCTTCTTCCCTGTGCCTGACCAAATACACACATTTATTATTTCTAATATTTTTAGCCTGATTAGATATTGCTTGCAAAATTAAAACAAACAAACAAACAAACAAAAAAACTGTAATATGGTTGAATCTATAGGCTAATAAAGCCTTCAGAAAATTCACTTGTTCAATTTTTAATTCTGTGTGTTTGTGTACTTTAACCCAACATACACTAACTCACACATGCACAATAATACACATTACTATACATATGTGTGCACACATGCACAAACACTCACATCTGTGTCTTTTTGACCACCTTTGTAAAAATCAGATGATCCAATGAGAAATTACAATGTCTAATATGTTGAATATGCTCTGGCTCCCTTTTTATTTGGCTTTTTAAAAAGTCTGCATCTATGCATTAATTCTTGTGTATGATCATTGAAGAAAAAGTCTTTCCTAATATATGAATGTGATGATGTACAGGAGAGAGAACATGAGAGAAACTATAAAATGACAGTGAGTTGCCTGTCATTCCAAAGAAAAACAGAAGAGTACTGTTTAAAAAATTTCCTTGAAACAAGGAAAGGGCTTGTTCTATGCCCATTGCCTTTATTCAAAGCTATTACTGCAACCTCCTTGATTTAATTATGGAATACAGCAACGGACTGATAGGAAAAGAGATTAACGATCTGTATCCTTCCTGCAAGCAACCCCAGGCTGCCCTGCACACCTGAGAGATGGCACTGTAAGCAGGGGAAGAACATGTTCTCCTAGTTCAGTCAGCTCTCAGCCTTTTTGTCTTGAACTGTCAAGGAGATGCCAATTTCTGCCAAAGTGCCTGCTCTCCAGGAGATGCTGAGATTAGAAACTGGCCAGAAACGCTCAACTTGTTTCTGTCATTGAGCAAGCAGTGTCAGGATGTGAGGAACTTACCTCGTCAGAAGCAGAGGTGACATCTTGATACATTAGCTTGCCAAAGAGTTTGCAGGACCATGACAGCTTCCTACTGTTGGCATCCTAGATTCATTTACTTCCAAAAGAGTTAATGCAGCACATTAACCTTGTCTGATGAACTTCTGCTTACATTTTCAAGGGTTATTGGATATATAAAGAGACAATAGGCAAAATATTTTGAATACTTTAACATCCTCTCTTACTCATCATCTCTCAACTTGTTTGTTGCTAAACCCCTTCTAATAGAACCTTCTGTGAGAAATCTTGTGTATGATACCTAGTGGGATAACACTGAATTTAGGTATATATCTAGGATCTATGATGGGCAGATCCTTTTTCTGTAAAGTTATGACAAATAGGTTTCATGAGGGTATTGATGAGCTCAACACCAGATTTGCAAAATTCAAACAGGGAAAGGCTGCTTTTACTTGTGCTTTAAATTAAGATTTTACTTATGCAGCAGTGCTGTGTAGCCACTGCAAATTCCTTAGTTCTAACCACAGTGGAGTAACCTTTCTGTACTGTCATGTTTCAAAGTGTTAAGAAGAAGAAACAAAGACAGAGGACTTTCTTTCCTTTGCCCTCGTTTTAACTGCTGAAACATATGCATGCATTTGTATCACCTTCTTGTTTCCTCTTTTTGGCAAAATATGGAAAAAAAATTGGATTTTGATAGGATAAAGTAAGACATGGAGGAGATTTAACAACTGGTGTTTTATCTACAGTAAGTTGAA
>NW_007746091.1:13430-13951 GCF_000696425.1 Galeopterus variegatus
ACATATATATGAGAGGTAATGACAGCTGCTAGGAGGAGTATGTCTTTGGTGTATAGTAAAAGTTTTCCGGATGAAGTGATGCTTCAACTGAGTTCAGAATACTGAATAGAAGTTATTCAAGGGAAAAATTGTGGGAAGTATGAGGGTACATCAAAAAGTTCATGGAAATTCTTCTTGAAGTAGTCTCATATATTCCAAGCAGGCTGAACATCCAGAAAGAAGTTACAAGAGACCATAGTGTGTGAAGAACTAGAGCAAATAGGGGTGTGGGGGAGGGATGTTGAGAAATGAGTTGGGAAAATGGGCATCAGATAACTTAAGGTGCTTAATTCTATTTCTTAATAATTTTATTGAAATATCATTTACATACCATAAAATCCAGCAATTCTGCTCATATGTATTTTCTCAAAAGAGATGAAAGCATACATTCACACAAAGACTTGTACATAAACATTCATAGCAACATTATTATTTATGATAGCTAAAAAGTGAAAACAATCCAAAATATCTGTCAACTGATG
>NW_007746092.1:0-200 GCF_000696425.1 Galeopterus variegatus
GGTTTAGGAGTTCTTGCTCCCCAGTGTTTTCCTTGCTTGCAAGCAAAAAGAGGTGCTGTAAAAATGAACAAAGAGCTGCAACACTAAAGAGCTATAAAACTACACACTGACGCCGGTCTTGGATTCCTCTGTGTGTTCACCCCACAACAAGCTTATGTTCAATGGAACTTTATCTATAGGAATTCTTTAAAGTCTGGACG
>NW_007746092.1:3763-4018 GCF_000696425.1 Galeopterus variegatus
ATCCCAGCTCTACCACTTCCTAGCTGTGTGACCTAAAACATGTTATTTAAACTGTCAGTTTGTCCGTTCTTTCATTTGTAATAGGAAACTCATAATATCTACCTCCTGGGATTATGAGGATTACATAAAGTAATACATAAAGGTTCTTAGAATAGTGACTAGTACATCATAAGCACAGTGAAGTGTTAGTTATTATTAGTTTTTGTAGCTATTCAAGGCACTCAGTATATGTTCTTTACATAGAGAGAAACATTA
>NW_007746092.1:5650-6482 GCF_000696425.1 Galeopterus variegatus
TCGGTTTCTTATCACACCATGGCAGCTTGTTTCCCCCAGAACAAGAGTTCCGAGAGAGGGATAGAGAGAGAGAGAGAGCAAGAGAGAGAGAGAGCGCCTAAAACAGAAGCCACTTTCTTTTATAAACTAATCTCAGAAGTGACCTCCCATTACCTTTTCTGCATGCTATTGGTCAAACAGACCAACCATAGTATGGTATAGGAGGGGACTACACATGGTATGAATTCCAGGACATGAGGATCATAGTCATCTTGGAGATTGCCTACCACAATAATGACGAAATCAGGTTTGACACCCAAACATCAAAGCCTGTGGGGACATCATGTAGAGAGGTCTGCCAGTGATTTAAATATGTTGATCTGAAGCTCAAAAGCAGGTTTGGGTAGGAGATGGAGGTTTAGGAGATGTCCTAATCATTTTGGGTTGCTATAACAAAATATCATAGACTGGGTGGCTTAAACAGCAAACATTCATTTCTCACAGTTCTGGAGGCTGGGAAGTACAAGATCAAAGTGCCAGCCAATTCAGGTTCTGGTGAGGGTCTGCTCCCTGGTTTGCAGATGGATGCATTCTCGCCGTATCCTCACATGTGGAGACAGGGCTCTGCTCTTGTCCTCTTCTTATGAGGGCACTAATCCCATCATGTGGGCTCCACTCTCATGACCTCATCTAAATCCAATTACTTCCCAAATGCCCCACCTCCAAATACCATCACATTGGAGATTAGGGTTTCAACATATGAATTTTGGGGGATACAAACATTCAGTTCATCGCAGAAGGTATCAGTGTATACATGGTAGTTGCAGTCATGGGAATAAGGAGATTGTTCAGG
>NW_007746092.1:7147-8195 GCF_000696425.1 Galeopterus variegatus
CCATCCTCTTTGTCAGAAACTGCTTCAGTCTGTTGGATTAGCAGAAGTAACAAATGACATGAGAGACTTTGTCAGCCCCTCACCACCAATACAGGCCACAGATTGAATTTAAGATACATCATTATATCCCTTATTTTCCACCAAACTGAAGAACTAAGTCAGCTCTTTCATAAGTTATTCTAGCCCCAAAAAGTAAATGTGAAATGTTAAGTAGTCCAGTTGAAACAGCCCTTTCAGTATTTCATCATTAAGAGTGACCCGTAACCTTAGTTCCAAATTCTTAGGAAGAAAGTTACCTATTTTCTTATTAAGATTAAAAGATTGATGTCCTACCCTGTTCTGTCCTGCTTTGCAACCCTCTGTAGTCTCCTAGATAGTTATCTACCTGGAATATGCAATGATTGTACTAAAAACTGTCCATTTTCCATACTTCTGGAGCATGTTTGGAGGCTTCATCTGCAAATGTTAAGGAAGATCTTAAAGGATGCAAGTTGTCAGGGACAACCTACAAGGTAATGCCAGTCATGGGACCCAGTTCCCTGGGGCTCTAGGTCTCAGGTGCAAAGCCTAAATTAAGAACTAACTGAATAACAACATTCTCCTTTTGGAGGCTAAAGATCCACCTCTGAAAAAATGTATCATGTTGACACTTTTCTTGTGTTCATAATCCACTACAAAACACTCAAAATCCATTTATGCTAGTTGAGTCTCCGTTATCATTAATAACTATCAGGCACATGCTGCTATTAGCACCCTGAAGGGTACAAAAGACATATAAGGTCTTTCCCTCAACGATTTTATTCTAAAGAGCATAAGTGCATTCTGATTTTAAGCACAACAGAGTTTTAAGGAGATTGGTCACTATGAGCTAGAAGGGTCAAGAAAAACGTAATGAAAGAGGTGAAAGATAAAGGTGGATAGGCTTGGGTCCAGGTAACTGACTAGTCTGGCTTCTCTGGAACAACCTGAACTTGAAATATTTTGTACTGCTGCCTTCATGGGAAGCACTAGAATTTAAAAGTTTACAGTGACTACTATAATAGTTAAG
>NW_007746092.1:13707-13951 GCF_000696425.1 Galeopterus variegatus
ATCCTTTTTCTTATAATATGTGAACTTTCCAACTATGTCATTAAATTTTTTTATAGGCAGTTTTATTAGCAGCATGATAGAGTATCTTATACTTAACCTAGATTTTCAGTAATTTCCAGATAATGGTCATTTTCAGGTTTTACATGTTGTAAATAATGCTGTTTTTAACTAGCTTTTGTTTTTTTAGGTCTAAAGAAGACACCTGAATCATGGGTGACATTAAAAATTTTCTGTATGCCTGGTG
>NW_007746093.1:0-1083 GCF_000696425.1 Galeopterus variegatus
AGTTACATTTTAATGATTTCCTCATTTCTAGCAGTTACTTTTCCAAATTCCATAAATCAATCATTCTGTTCAAGTTTATTCCCTAAAACTGTTGAATTACCAAATAAAAAATTAGTTTCCCAGTTTTCAAATTTCACTTTCTTTCTGTTCTCACCGCATGATTATCAAAAGCAGAAAATTTGAATTGTAGTTTGTTCTCTTTCCAATGAATGCTGATTCTGAACTACTTTCGACTAGTGCTTTAGACAACTACAATTAATCATAAGAATTAAAAAAAATGAAAGTTTTTAATACAAGGTGGCTTTTATTTATATATTATTTATAAGGAGGACCAATTGCAACAAATTAGAAAATTATAGATAGAAATAAGAATAAAATTTCTAGCAGATAATCAGATAATCAGTAATCAATATATTTAAATAAATTAATAGAAGAAAAAGAATATATAAATCTAAAAATATTCTTTAATTTTATGGTGTCCTGCTTGAAAAAAATTTATTTTTACATTTAAATATGAGTCTGTGCTGTTCAGTCATCACGTAAAATTACTTAGAATAAATGAAAGCAAGAAAAAAAGAAAAGAAGGGAAGAAGGGATGGACAAAGACTAAAAGAAGAAAGGAAGAAAAGAGGGAAAGTAGAAAAGGAGAAAGAAAGAAACAAAAGAAAGAGGAAGATTTTGACACTAATCTGTGTAGTACTGATCAATAAAATATTATGAATGTTAGAAAAATAAAAACCAGCAATACCCAGAAATATTGACGAATGAAGGAGAATTATAACATTTAAGTCCATCTATCTCACCATACATTCATTAAACTATTACTTGGTGAAAATAAACTATGTGCTAGTAGTCTTATATGCAGCTGAAAAACTAATGTTATTTCAAAATGACCATTTACATGCTTTAAAGAAAATTCATACTAAGAATATACATGCTAAGTGAAGAACAAACTTGAATTAGTACTAGAAAAAATTACAGATACCAAAAAGAGGGAAATTGCAGCAGTCTAGTTGAGAGACGATGGCATAAAGATTTTACAGAGGCCAAATGGACAGCATTAAATAATAGAATAATTTGGAG
>NW_007746093.1:2382-3010 GCF_000696425.1 Galeopterus variegatus
ACTGAAACCAAATAGATGCCACCTACTCAGGACAGTCCACCTGTTTCAACCACCAGCAAGTGGGGGATTTGCAAAAATGTCTTACTGTAGCAGCCCTTTCCATGCAAAAATGTTTGAGACACCTACCCCAAAAGTTCAATACCAGGCAGAGGAGAGAGAGAGTTTCATTGCTCTTCCTGTTTTGCAAATGACTACTTTCTTGCTGTATCTTCATATCCTCACATAGCAGACACAGCATGCTCTGGTGTTTCTTCCTCTTCTTATAAGATCACTAATGCCATCACAACGGCTCCACCCTTATGACCTCATCTAAAAAACCTTATTAACTCCCACAGGCCCCACCTTCTAATATCATCACATTGAGAGTTAAAGCTTTACGAATGAATTTGGTGGCACATAAACATTCAGACCATGACAGGGGATAATTTTGCCAATTTTATGCCAAAGAGACGAAATCAAATTAAATTCTGAAAGAAAACACCCATGAGAGTCAAACATAAAATATATGTTACAGTAATTCTCTGAGTAGATAAGAGAAAGTTTAAAATTGTGAAAGGCAGATATCAAATATTTACACAAAGATATTTAGTCTAAGAAGAGTCTTAAAATGCAACACCAATAAATTATA
>NW_007746093.1:4873-6656 GCF_000696425.1 Galeopterus variegatus
ATTTCAATTTATAAAATACATCAGGTGCTGCTTTTCCATTATCACTTTTATGGGGCTTCTTACATTTACATACAAAACAATTAATCAGACTGAACCAACATCAGTCAATAACTACTATTGAATGAAGAAAAGCAGTAAATGCAAGACACCAAGACTTCACTAGCTTATTAAGAGTTCATGAATGGTTCTTATATTCTCCATCAAATAATTAAATAGGAGGAAGTGAACGTCACAAAAAACACTAAAGATAAAGGGAGGTCAGAGGAAAAATATTACTTGTACTCAGGTGACCTAAGAGTTTTCATGAATGAGGTAGCAATTGTGCTAGGACATTTTAAAATACTCAAATACTTAAAATTCTGATATATGGAGATGACAACAAAGGTAGTGCTGGCAGAGAAGAGACCATCAGACTAGTGTATAGTGGTAGGAACACTTTAGGCATAGATTATTTGAGATTAGGTTATAAGAAAAAACAGTAGTAGATTTTTAGGGCTTGCAAGAGATAATCTTGAATAATAGTATAAATAAATAGGAATTTATTCTGTAGGGGAAAAAAAGCTATTGTGTGAGTGTGCATTCAAGAAAAGAAACAAAGACAGGGAAAAGTGTACATTCATGCCATATATATATACCAGCATTTCAAAGTATTATTAGTAAATAAACATAATATTCTATGTTGGTTATACTTATTGAGTTCTATTAGAAAGAAATAAAAGATTCTTGTGTATCTGCCTGTTTATGGGATGTACTGTAATATTTTGTGCAGCAACCTGACTGAAAACACACTCCAACATTTTATTTTATTATACATGTATTCCATAATATAATAAATGAAAAATAAGTACAGGATTTAAAAATCATTAATTACATTTCCAAGAACAACCTACTTTAAACTTTCCATTTTGGTTCTGCTAATATTTTAATTCCATTGTGTTAAATAATATACTTTGGTCTCAATTTAATGATCCATCAGCTTCCCAGAGTATCAATTCATTCTCTCTTGTGAAAGATGAAAATTTAGCAAAAGTTACTAGCTCTATCCTTACTTTCTAAAAATTTTTGGTAGTTTCAGCATTAGTTTTAGTTTTTCTTCTGGACCTACCAATGCATTTAATATGTTTTAAAATCTATTTTTATCAATTTTGCTTAGTAATTAAATAACCTTCTAAGAGGAGGACATTCTTATATATTCCTTTCCCTTTGCTGCTCTTCCCCACTTCCACCATCTATAAAATATAAGTATAAATTTAGACACAGGTTTTAAAACCTTAATTATACTTTTTATAGTTTACCTATAATTTGATCCAAAAATTCGACAGGCAGTAAAATTTATGCCATTAAAACCATGTAATTATTTTTCACTGCAGTATTAAAGAATGTGCTTTGAATAACCTTTCTCACCTATAAACCCAATGATAAAACACAAAGTTCTCTTGATGGAGTATGTTCTCAGGATTCAGGTAAGTACCACATTTTTTCTTATACCCCATCAGATCAAAAATTCACTCACCATTTTATTTTGCTTTGTATTTAAAACATATCTTTCTCTCATAATTTTCTCTTTTGTGCTTTTTTTTCTCACAGATTTTAAAACACTCTTGATTTTTATAGTAATAGAATAATACAAATCAGATATTCTCAAGTTTTTTTTCAGCATTGGCAGTCACACTATCAATTAAATAGATAAGATTCCTAAAAGATACCTTAGGCATTTCTGCTGGAAGTCTGCAAAAAATCTCCTTTTCCAATCTTTACCTTGTCTTTTCCAGGCCTATTTCAT
>NW_007746093.1:7195-7991 GCF_000696425.1 Galeopterus variegatus
GGAAGTCTGCAAAAAATCTCCTTTTCCAATCTTTACCTTGTCTTTTCCAGGCCTATTTCATGGCTGTCTTCTATGAACTTTCTTTTGTTATATGTCTTTGGTAGATCCATTTAAATTCTTCTTATTTTTAAATACATATTACTTTGTTTACCTAGCTCTTGTATTTCTCACTCGTTTTCCTTGATTGCCTCCACATATTACACAATCATATTTCTGAACTTATTTGGAATGTTCATCTGCGTTTAGTGGTTGTCCAAGGTTTTGGTGAGATATAAATTGTTGAGTTAAGGAAATATCATTTTATTAACATTTTGGTAAGAATGTCTGTTCTATCTACTTATGAAAGTT
The DNA here is from genome assembly GCF_000696425.1 of Galeopterus variegatus. Classification (NCBI taxonomy): domain Eukaryota; kingdom Metazoa; phylum Chordata; class Mammalia; order Dermoptera; family Cynocephalidae; genus Galeopterus; species Galeopterus variegatus. The sequence continues at coordinate 7,544 of NW_007746093.1, forward strand.
TTTTTTTTTAATTTTTCAAATTTTTTGGAGTGGCTTTGAAAATGATCATACTGAATTTATCTCAATTCATTAATGTGAGGAAGTACAATTACCAATATACTCATATTAAATGCTATGTTTCTTCATTAAATGTTACTGGGTCAATCAATGTATTAATATTTCAATTAAACTTTGTAGTATTTAGCCAAAAGCTAATAACTTATTTTTCTGTTTTTCCTCATAATAGATTCAGAGCTCTATTAGCTTCAAAAAATTAGTGGCGTGAGTTGATATATTTTTTATGATATCTGGTATAGTTTCTATAAATTTGATATCATCTTCTACATGAGTAATTACTAGATTTGACTGATGACCTTCTGACCCTTGTGATTTTTGTTACTGATGGGTTAGAGTGGTTAAATCTCTATTATTTTAGCTTACAATTTTTTTATTCTATTCATTTTTTTCA
>NW_007746093.1:8911-10070 GCF_000696425.1 Galeopterus variegatus
AAGGGACCTAAGTATGTGGTTTTGGAAGGAGCAATTGGAAAAGAGTAGTCCTTTCCTACAATACAGGAAGTCTTATTCATGTGAACATATGTATTGCAGGAGAAAGCAAAGAAAAAATGCAGCCCATGTGATCAAGGAATTTACAATGAAAGAAAGAGAAACCATGAAAATAAAATTAGTCAAATAATCCCATTCACTATTGTATAGAACATGCAAAATATCCACCACCTGGGGTTAGTGGTCAAAGTTCTGATAATGAGAAAACGTGTGCACCACGTTCTAGAGTCACTACAATTAAGAGGGTATGAAGAAATTTTTCAAAGGCTTGAGGGTAATTTTTCTATAATAGCTATGATTTATTATATACAAAAGATATATGTCTTTATTAATCTACTTAATTTCTAATGGATGATTTGGAAATTGCATTTTGACATGTGTATTCCGTAGATCCCCCCAAAATCATTGAAAATAAAATTCATTTTTTAATTTTGGTATGCCCATATGACTTTACCTCATAACTTCCCATTTTCCAATCTTGGTATCAGTGACTTAGGAAATTAATTACTTTTATTTCTTATCCTGATTCTCCTACATTGGGTCATTTCTTTCCACCAGTTTTTCCCTTTGCATTTCCTTCATGTTTCTCATAAGTGTTTCTTAGTGTCTGAAGACATGCATTATCATTTATTTCCGTTGTATTTAAATAGCTCCCTGAAAGACTTTTATCTTCAGTGAATTCTGCAATGTGTTTCCATAATAACTTACTCAAAACATCACTGTCATCCTGTCATATTGCTTCACTAAAGCTGTCAGTATATTCCAATTGCTGATAAGGTAAAATTCATACTTCTTAATTTGGCATTCAAGAAGCTCTATAATGTGATGCAAACTATCTTTAAAGTCTGACCTTCCCAACTCAGCTCATATTTTATCGTTTAACCAAATACTAAAAGTCATTATCTATTAAATACAACCTGCATTCTTCTGTCATTTTATATATACCTTTGATAATTTTCATGTCACGTGGAATATCTTGACTTTCAAAAATATTTCTTTAAATCTTTTTAGATTTAAATATATATACCTTGATTTTTATCTTCTTCATGAAGTGTTTTTTAAGCTTCCCAAAACTCTAACTCTAAGCCCAAATTTCTCTATG
>NW_007746093.1:11687-12166 GCF_000696425.1 Galeopterus variegatus
TTTCAAAATAAACTGAAATTCATTAACATGAATACAAGTGTGTAAGCAAGTACAGATGGGCAACTATAAGTTAGCTTAACAGGATATGATTTATCACTGGGCATTGCAGGATTCAAAAAAAGTGCTTTCAAGCTGTTGCCATTGATATTTAAAATGTGTCACTAAATTCAGGCAAGTAGAGTGAAGAAAGGTTGTTATGACACCATCATAAAAATAATAGAATATTTGGTGCTGGAAGAAATGAATTAGTTGGATTTCAGTTTCAGATCAACTATTATCTTTACTAAAAATGGTGCAGTTAATCTTTAAAGTGGCATCAACACAAGGATTGATATTTTAATTAAAAGTAATTTTTCCTCCAAAATTGGCACCCCAGTGTATTTTATATTGTATATTTACCTCTCCTCAATAATTTAAAAGCTATTCAATGTTTAATCCACAATTATTTGATTTAGTGAACATCAATTGAGCTATGTATT
>NW_007746093.1:13378-13949 GCF_000696425.1 Galeopterus variegatus
AACTTAAGTTTAAGTTATAATAAATAGAAGATTATGTAGCTAAACTGTAAGACCTTTTCAATCATGTTATGTGGTGGATGCTTAATGTTCCTATGTGTCACCTGCCATAGTATTGCATAATGAGGGATCCCCTTTTCAGATGATAGGAGGCAGGACAAAACTGAAAAGAGGGGAAGCACAAGTGGAATGAACACTCAATTTATAGAAAGTACATGAGTAAAGACTTCATTTCAGATTATATGTAGAGAACTCATTTAAATAAAACTCTATTTTTAGCCAAAAGGAGACTCTCTCTGTCTCAGTCTCTCTCTCTGTTTCTCTTTCTCTCATAGATCCTCTTAGTGGCACACCCAAATCTTTCCAGCACACACAATTTCAATACTTGCCTCTTGTACCCACTGTTCACCTCAGTGACTCACCTCCACGTGTATATTCTCTGATTCATAAAGGGTTGTCCAGAAATGTCTGGGAGATAATGCCTCTTGAAATAGTCCTCCACCAACTGATCAATGGGAATTGGAGGATACATAATTCAGCTTTTTCACTCACTCAAACTTGAGTCGAAGGCATA
>NW_007746093.1:15022-15876 GCF_000696425.1 Galeopterus variegatus
TGGGAATTGGAGGATACATAATTCAGCTTTTTCACTCACTCAAACTTGAGTCGAAGGCATATTTTATACTGTTTCCCCCAAATCCCCAGTGATATGGACGTAGAGTTGGCCACACGGGTCACCAGCTTTGTATATATTGTCCTATTTTTAATCTCCTTTTTAAAATTTTTATGAACTTATCTTTATCTCTCCTTCTTCTTTATATGTGCTAATTCTAATGTTACAACTTTCTTCCCATTCACAATGTGTTCATCAGTAGTTAGCCTTTTGTATTTTTAAGTTTTGGAGTATATAAATTTACCACAAAGTGAAAATATCTCATGTATTTTAAAATACAGAATTATATCATTCAGTTTAAACATTTTATAATTTATACTATAATTTCCCATTCAGTCATAATTTGTTTTAAAATACGTTTCTAAATTTTAAAATGTTAGGGATTGTTATACTCTTATTACTGAGAAAATATGTTCTGTATGCTACTGATCCTCTGTAATTTGAAAATGGAGTTAATTGGTGAAAATGCCCTGCATGTGCGGAAGAAGAATGTCTCTTCTGTAATTGTTGGATGCAGTCTTTTATTGTTATATAAATATACCAAAGATGACTTATGTATATTGACCCCTATTTCTTCACAGCAGGCTGAGACCCATTAGCTCTATAGCCCACAGGAATTAAACTCAATTTTTCACACATCCAATTATTTTTAAAATAACCTCAAAAGAAGACTTTTAGCTATTTAAAACTTCCTGCTTTACATACCCTGCAAAACATCACCAGACAGCTGTTACCCACTGATAAGACAGAGCCTTGTAGTTAAAGATGCTATGGCCCTACGGAGTTCTCTGACCTAG
>NW_007746094.1:0-561 GCF_000696425.1 Galeopterus variegatus
TTCTACAAGAGTTACTTTTCCCCTCTACGTTCGAGGTAAGCATAAAAACATGAGGAAACACGGTAATAGTACATTGTCATGGAAACGTGTTCTGTTGTTTCAGGGTTTTCAATATTTGTTTTGAATATCACTATTTTCACATTTGCCCAAAAAAGAAGTGCTCTGTTGCTTGTCTATGGTATAATATGAGGTTACTTCAAAGAGTCTGTGGACGAAGAGAACTGAAGGATCCTATGAATCTTTCCATGAAGTTTTTGAAGTACCCTCGTAGTTGTTTTACCTATTTTGTCTTTCTCTGAAGAGCAGCTATATCCCTGACTGTGTTCTAGGGCTGTCCATCTCTTCTCCAGTCTGTCACAATTTTTTTCCGGGTCCACATTTGGGATATGTCATGTGCTTTGTCTCATGCTGTTCCTGGCGGCCGAGTGGGACATTCCTGGTCCCGGGATGCCTGTGTAACCCCAGGTATCCCAACCCATGGCTGTCTGCAGTTCAGTATCAGAACGGAGCGGAGGGAAGGACTGATCAGTCTGGGTCCTGAGGCATGTTCTTTAAAGGATT
>NW_007746094.1:2545-3681 GCF_000696425.1 Galeopterus variegatus
TTGGCTCTTAGAACTTCTTCACAGGCCTTGATGCTCAGTTTTGTCTATTGAGCAAATGAGCATCATCTGATGGGTGCCGTCTCCTTCCAGTGGAATCAGAACTCCCCAATGGTTGACCACATCCACAGTGAGCTCCTGGTTTTCTTCACCGGCCCCTGTGGTGTAGACACGTGGGCAGAGTTGGCACTGCATTTCCTCGTATTTGCTGTGCTTCTACGCCTGGCTTGTCATCCCTGGGGCCTTGTGCTCTACAGCATGGGACCTTGCCCACTCCAGTGCAGGGCACTGGCAGTCGTGAAGGTGGAGGCTTGGTTGCCTTCAAACTCAGCCGCTTCCAGGTGACGCTGCATCATGATTACCCAAATACATTCATCACCGCTGTAGTCATGACCTGGCTCTTGTCTTTCCCTCTCTCGTCTTACCCAGCCAAACTCTAAAATCCAGCGCCTGGTGGGACCTGGAGAGGTGGGCGAGCAGCTGGGTGCTGAAGTGCATTAGATGTCACCGCCAGCTGTGTGATGGCCAGCTCAGCCTTGGTTCTGCAATTCTCTCGACTATGCATAAAGTCGTTAACTCCCGGATAGTAAACATGATGTGGCTCCAGAGTGTTTTTGGGCAAAGTGACAGTATAGAGTTAACTAGAACAATTTTTTTACAGTAAATAAAACAATATCCTTTGATGGATGAATGGATAAGGAAACTGTGAGATATACATTTAAATACACCCCCCCCACCGAGCATGGAATACTACTCTGCCACAAAAAAGAATGACATGCTCCCATTTGCAACAACATGGATGAGCCTGGAGAAACATATGTTGAGTGAAATAAGCAAAGCACAGAGGGATAAATACCACATGTGCTCACTTATGTAAGGAGCTATGAGAGAAAGAAGGAAGGAAAGAAAGTCCATAGGAGTGCGTTGGACTTGCAGAGGGACAGAGCATTCCATAGGCTACAAAGTGGAGTGAGGGGGTGGGGGAGGGAGAGGGAGTTCGGGCGTCATTGTGTGGGGGACACAGAGGACAAATGCAATTTGTGGTAATGGGCGTGCTGCCAGTAGGAATCTGGCCCTCACATCATGGGCACGAGGGCTGACAATCAGTTTTCTATCTTATGAATATTCATAACCAATAT
>NW_007746094.1:5419-5775 GCF_000696425.1 Galeopterus variegatus
AGTTAGATAAATAAATATTTAAATAAATAAATAGATAGATACATTTGCACGGTCGTCGGTAAGGACCAGTCCCTGCAGAATTGAACGTGACGCTGCTGAACACCCTGAAGGCATCTGACAAACTTGAGGCACTTCATGTCACGATTGTAGCAGAAATGACAGTCTTTGCGAGGGGAGAGCTCAGGAAAGTGCGATACTGTGTACTCTTCCATGGGAGTCGTTTCCACGTTGGGCCAGGTCTCATTGCCTCCTCCCTAATCTTCCTTGCAAGTTTAGTGATGAAGAGAAGGATCTAATGATTTCTGCTCTCACAACCTCCCAGGCGCAAGGGCTGTGCCTCTTGTCTTTCAGGTAGA
>NW_007746094.1:7825-8104 GCF_000696425.1 Galeopterus variegatus
CAATTATTTTCTTCCCCTTTATTTCTAGTGTACCTAACTTTAAATTTTGTTTCATATGATAAAATACTTTGTCACTATGCCACCTCCCGGATGTTCCCCCAGGTGCAGTCAACTTTTATTTCTTTTTAGCACTCGACTTCATTATTGACGTGGCGAATAACTTTAGTGGAGCTACATAATAAAGCACAAATTCTTTGTATTTAATTCACAAAGCCATGAACCCATTCAGAAGCACTCGGGAGCAAACCTCAGCTACATCCACGAGACAGCCAAAGGCAG
>NW_007746094.1:13707-13948 GCF_000696425.1 Galeopterus variegatus
AAAGTTATTGATTTAACTTGACTTTATAAGTTTATTTGCTGAGCTCCTTTTTGTGTCATCTGTTGACTTATGTAAATTGTAACGAGTCAAATTTCACACACAAATTCATGTTACAAAAATACACGATAGCAATGTAATGACATACTTAAATATCTTTCAAAAGTGCTAAAAATTATATACAAATTCAATTATTTTCTTCCCCTTTATTTCTAGTGTACCTAACTTTAAATTTTGTTTCATA
>NW_007746095.1:0-557 GCF_000696425.1 Galeopterus variegatus
GACTAGACCTGTTCTTTTACAGCAAGGAGGATTATGCGCTGCCCTCAAAGAAGAGTGCTGCATCTACTCCAACCACTCTGGAGTGGTCAAGGATTCCATAGCTAAGCCTAGAGAAGGGCTAGAAAAGTGCAAAAAAAGAGTGAGAAGCCAATAGTAATTGGTTCCAAAGCTGGCTTTCAAGTTCCCCATGGCTCACCACCCTGCTGTCCTCCCCAGCAGGCCCCCTAGCATCTTGGGACCTTATGCCATTCGCCAGGTTGTGTCCCTTACAAGGCACAACACCATTTATCTCGTAATGCTCACCCAGGTGGTAGAGGAGGTGGCCCATAATGAAAGCCCTGACAGCCCTTGGGTCAATACGGCCCTTTAAGAGATCAATGCCAATTTCTAAGGCTCCACCCTGCCCCCACTTGGCTGGATAGTCAATGACGGGTAAGATTTCCAGAGGGAAACAACCTAAGACAGGCACAGCCACCAGAGGGAATGGAAGCGAGGCTGGGAAGATTAGCCACCTCCAGCTGACTTATTAAAACAAAAAAGGGCAGATGTTGGGCCTT
>NW_007746095.1:1488-5191 GCF_000696425.1 Galeopterus variegatus
TTTTTTTAGAAGTTACCATACAAAAATATTATTTTTTATTTAGACAGAAGCATTTTTCCCCATGTTTCTTTCCTGTAACTGATTAAATATATAATAAATATTTTTCAGATTTTGTTTTGCTCTTATCTAGCAGTTAGTACTATTTTTTTTTAACATTTGAAAGCAATGTGTTACACAATTAAGTTAATAGGGTCATTAGATACAAGAAATTAAGCTAAAACAAATTTATATGTTTGTTGTTTGGGAGTTTAAATAAAGCATTATTTTTCACATTATTTTCCAATAAATAATTATTAGAATACACTTATACCAAAAAAAAAAAAATGAACAACTGATATAAAATATACGTAACAGAATATAAATGAGATTTTATTTGTAGTCTTTATAGTTTTTCCCTAAATCCCTAAAGTTGAAAAAAGATCATAAATTCTAATGAGAGTAACAATGAGCTTTCTGATAGGTCTTCCAGTTCTTTCCAAAAATATAGTACCTACCCTATAACTTTAGCACAAAACAGAAATATCAACCTCTCCATATAAAAGAAGACTAGAAATTTAGTGAATGGTTATGTATATAAGAGTAATTTGTGAATAGTCAGATTGTGTAGTAAATATAGTTGGATAATATCAAGATGAGGTGGCTTTCCATGAAAACTGCTCAGAGCAACTGAACATTTCTGCAAAAAAGGAAAGCTACTATCTTTCTCTCAGACTATGTATTTGTTAAGCATAGAAATAAAAAGCAAAGTGTGATAAAGGAATCTTGGGAGTGCTTAACAAATTTACCCTGAACTTCAGGGAGTAGAGGATATTTTCTTTTCCCTGGAAAATTCAGAGGACAGGATATGGGCTTCCATAGTCTATAAGGCCACAAAATAAACCCAAAAGCACAGTGATGAAGCAGAGACAGATTGCACTACTGTCATTTGGTGTTTCCTAGGAGGTGTGAGGAGTCATTTCTGAATCAAGTGGAGATCTTAGATTAAGTTTACTAAAGCCATCCCACATAAGAGGATTCATGATCATTATCAATTAGAGGGCATGGAGTGAAGTACCAGGGCTGGACATAAAGGGACGTACCACAAAAGTTCACTTTGGGAGAACAAAGGCCATGCCGTGGAAGTGTGCAATGCATCATTGACATACGGACCTTCCAAGTCATCTATGCCTACAGTTATATTTGGACAGCTACCATAAAGAGGACTATAGCAGCCAGAAGATAATTTCACATATGACTTGAAGCATAAACCCTTTCTTTAATCTTCTCACCTCAGTCCTGCCTTAACCTTGTGGGAACCAGAAAAGACAAAGAAGTGAAAATTGATTTAAAGAACATATCATTTCCCATTATTTTACTGCAGGTACCTGGAGCTAAAGTGAGGTTTAATTTTGGGTGGAGAGGAGCTTTGAAAAGAATCTAGAGTCAAAACTTTACATTTGACTAGAACATGACAGAATTTTTTTCAAAAATTGAAACATCAAAATTTTTTATTAAAAATGTAAAAAGTTTTGACTAAAATGTAATAATTGTTCTTGTATTTAACCCCAGAAACTATGTAATCTTATGAGAGTTTTTTAAGAGTTGATTTGGGAAGAGTCAATAAACATTATGGAAAGCAACAATGGGGAAAAAGCCATTTCAGATTTATATCTCAAAAATATGAAATTCTCAATTAAACTGTTTACTCATGAGAAGAATTTGGAGGAGATATAATGGATGGTTTTTACTTACCTCTGACTCTGACTCTCATTTAAAACTATGCTAACTAACCATCAGCAGAGAGCTGGAGTATCAAACCAGAACATCTCAGTGAGGAAAATAAAAAGGAAAGATAATATTTTTTAATACCCTTACATTATTAGTTGCTTTGCATATATTGTATTCTTGTTTCACTAAGTTTGACACTATGCTTCAATATACTGAAGTTTTCTTTGAAAAGCAATCAACAAGTAACAGCTACCATTCCTAAAATTATGACAAGTGTATGACAATGTGATCATCACAAAATTCCTATCGTGGATATGCAGTCTTCAGGATGAATGACTGATGAACCTGCATGGGATTATGCCTTCATAGAATATATCAGCTTTCAATATTAGTAGAAAAAATTAACTGGAAGCTGGCATATGTATTAAAGGAAGTAAACAAAACAAATGCCATAGATGCAAAACAGGAAAAATTTCCCCTTTTAGTATATTTGGAACACATAGATTCAGAGTAAATAAGTGGATTATGTAAGGAAAATGGTGAATTACCTCATAGAGGTTAAGATTAAGTATATTGAAGTCGATCAATAAATAGGAAACAATTATAATGCTTACTAATGGGATAGTCAAGGTCATACACACACACCGTATTTAGCACAAGATAAGGGAAAATAGTATTAATAACAAAAAGAAAAAAATAGGTAAGTGGAAGTGGAATATAATTAAGCTGAAAAAGAAACAAAACCCGTAAAATGAGGGCATGTTTTAAATATTATTTCAGGAAACAGGATGGGAAGTAAAGAAACTGAAAGAAGTGAAGATTAAGGGCAAATCAGTTGAGCATGTAACAGCATTACAAAGTGTCTCTGACAGCAGTAGTGCTAAATACTTGCAGACTGTATAAATGTTGACTGTTTCTGAAACTTGGTCCAAGTGGTCATAAGAAACAGGGGCAAAATAATAATGGCTATGGCATCCGACTTGTTCAGATACTTATGGATTTGACTGGAGCTATAAATCACAGCCAGTCTAAAAGAGTGGAGGGGAAAGAGTGCACAAGACTGAAGTGAAGATGGGATGTGCTAAGCTTAAATATAAACAATACTCTTTAGATAATGCTAAAAAGAATAACTCCTGTTTTCAGAAAAATAAGTATAGTAGGTACATTGAAGTAGAAAGGATCTACTAAAATGAAAATAGGCCATCTGATATAAAATTATATATTGTTAATATACATCCAATTTAAAAAATACAGGAAATGCAGCTTTTATGACATTGGAAACACTACCTAATCATATTTAATATGCTTTTGAAGCTATTTAGAGCAATTAATAACTTGGAGTCATTTAAAGAAGCACAAAATTGAATCAAGACCTACAACTAAGAATCTTTCAGTTATGTTTAAACATTGCAATGAAGATCCAGTTAAAGGAGAATTCTCTGTCACTGGACTGTCTGTAACTGCTATGCCCAAGCAATGTAGAAACAGCTGTGTGGATAGTCAATCTGTATGCTAGCCCTAGCTCAGACACCAATTCACACTGACCTTGTACAAGTTACTTAACTTTTCTTAAGCTTTCTCATCTTGAGCAATAAAGACCTTATCTAGAGGTGAGTTGTGGGTATTGATTGGCTAATGTTCTGAAAGTTCTGTGCAGATGGAAGAAACAGGACATAAAGGATAAATGTAAGTACTAACAGACAAGGAGACTTCAGATAAGGCTTCCAATGATTATATACACATTCTCCTTGTTGTTAAAAATAAGTAAATTGGAAAGGTGACATTTCAAAACTGCATGGAGGTATAATTTTTAAAGGTTATGGTTATTATAATCTCTTAACAACTATGTTAATAAATAAAGTAGTTATTAATCTCTTAATAACTGCATTAGTTTTCATTAAAGTTGTTCCAAATAAATAACTGACACATATATATTGTAAAAATTCTCATCAGATGGGATTACATATAATTTTTCTACCTAATAATATGTATTTCA
>NW_007746095.1:5494-9590 GCF_000696425.1 Galeopterus variegatus
AGGCAAATTTTAAGGCAGTTATGATATAGTCTAAATAATTTATCAATACCTAATTTAAAATACATAAAATCAAAACTGGCTGTTAGGATGTGTACAATAAATATTTTTTATAAAGTCATATGGAATAATTTGTAGGCATATTATTTCAGCAGTCTAGTTCTCTTATGTGCTACAACTATTTTACCAGCTTTATAGAATTCAAGCTATAAAGGTATAAATCAAATTATAAATGTATAAATTATCTTATAACTCTTTATATATCTTGTCCTAAGAATGGGAGATGAAGCAAAACTAATTATTTTTCAGGACTGAAAAAAAATCTGAAAGCCATAAATTTGTTATTCCATCTTTTCCCCATCTATCTCCTGAATCAGTTTGAAAGAGCATCGAAAATGCCTTTGAGATTTTTCAAAGTACATATGTATGCATTTTTTTGCCAATTTATTTGTGTATTTTTTAAATAAATTTACTTATTTTTAATTGAAAGGCATTGATTGTACACATTAATGAGGTACAGAATTATATTTCAATACATGTATGCAATGCATGATAATCAAATTGAGATAACTAGCATACTTATCAGAAAATGTTATTTCTTTGTTTTGAGAACATTTGAGTTCCTCTCTTCTAGCCATTTGAGAACATACAATAAATTATTGCTAATTATAGATGCCTAGCACTACTGTATACTGCTAGAATTTATTTTTCCTATCTGTTTGTAATTTTGTATCCATTAACCAACCTCTCACTATCCCTGCTCCCCAGTCCCCTTCCCAGCCTCTAGTAACCAAAATTCTACTCTCTACTTCTAAAAGTTCAAGTTACTTTGTCTTAGTTCTCAGATATGAGTGTTATAAATCTTTTTGTGTCTGACAATTGTCTTCCAGCTCAATCATGTTGAGTATTTCATTCTTTTTCATGGCTGAGTAGTATTCCATTGTTTGTATATATTACACTTTCTTTATTCATTTATCTTTTGATGGACTCCTAGGTTAATTCCATCTCTTGGCTATTGTGAATAGTGGTACAATAAACATGGCAGTGCAGATATCTCTTTGGTATGCTAATTTCTTCTTCTTTTGATAAAGAACCAGAAATGGGGTTGCTGGATAATATGGTAGTTTTATTTATAATTTTTTGAGCAATCTCCATACGGTTTTCCATAATGGCTATAGTAATTTGCATTCCCATCAACAGTGTATAACGGTTTCCTTTTCTCCACATCCTTGCCAGCATGTTATTTTTATTTATTTTTTATATATATTTTATTCCCACTTTTCATTCATGTTACTTTTGGTCTCAAATAATGTGAACGATGATATTATTTCTGACCCTCTTATGAATTTTCAAAATAAACAAAACAAATGACAAAATAGAAAAGATCAGTTCCCAAAACATGTAAGGAAGAAAATTATAGTGTTAAAGTAAACATGTTGACACATTCTTATGATAAACCCTTTATATAAAACAATTTGTCATCCATATGTGATAAAAATATCTGTCATTATGTTCCTATTAATATATTTAGAAGACTAAATCTCTTTGTAACTTACTTCTTGAAACAAAAACATTGAAGATATTACAATGGAGATATGTTAAAGCTTCTTTGGTATCAAATAATTGAACTTGACATTTAATTACCATTAATTTTCATATTATTTTGCACAACTTAACTGGGTTAAGATTTTTAACATTAGAACAGGTCAGTGATGGCCAAGCTAGTATCCTCTTCAACTCAGGCTCTATTTTTCTGCTTTGAAGGTGATACAGACCTTCATGCTAAATTTTACAGCTAAACTCTTATTATGAAGAGATTTAATAAGTAAAATAATATCAAAAAGGTGAAAAAATTCTCCTGATCATATATCTCTAGAATATAAAAATTTTACAAAAGATAAAATGTCAGATTGCTATTTGTTTCAGGATCATTACCACCACATAATATATGATGTTTCTAGAATATGATAATCACATACTAGTCTTTGATCATTTAGAATATTTTCTGTTTCAGGTTTGTGGCTGCTGTTTTTGTTGTGTGATGTATATTTTTACCAGTATCTGGAACTGGTGTAACTTAATGATTAAAATGCCCAGCTTTGGAATCAGTCCTGAATATAATCTATTAATTTGAACTTAAGTAAATGATTTAACCTCTTGAGCTTTTCACTTTTATGAAATAAGTATAATAATAATATACAATAATATATAAGACATAACCATAATATATAATAATAATGTTATAATAAAAATAATAAAAAATATGTTATAAAATGTCTGTAAGAATAATGAAGGGAAATAAGATATAAAGGAAAATGACCACATACAAAATATAGTAAGTGTCCTTCAAATTGGTATTTGTGGTTATGGCTATTATTGCCTCTGTATTATTGATGATTCATAAACATTAATTTGTTTTCAGTTTTCTGTTCATTTAGTTATGCGATTCTAAAAACTTTGCTGAATTATTGCATAATTAAGAGAAAAACAAGTCCTAATTGTTTAGCAGTAGTTTTCATCTCAAATTTTGTTAGAGAATGAATAGAAAAGCTGTATTGACTCAATAGACATCATTCTACTTAGAAAGTTTCTAAGACATATCCATCAGTTTATGATACAATTTGTAACATGCTCCTTCCCAAGATGAACTGAAAGCTCTTCTGGATAATCATATAATTGACATCACTGTTAATGTGATTTTATAAACATTCTACATGTATAGCCCTGCTTGGACTTGAGCACTGAGGCTAAATGTTACATTTAATTTAATTTGTGGCAGTGTAAAACGTTGTTATGGGGCACACTTCAATTTCCCTTTGTAATACAATCCTACTTAGAATATTGGGCTTCCATTTTATTCTACAGACATAAATCCATAATTCTTATTGAAAACAGTTTTGCAATACTTTTTATTTATCATTAAAACCCTTCTTTCTGAGGGAGCCCATCCTTTCTAAAACTACATAGCAATATTTTCTACATAGAGTTAATTATATGATATAAATACACTTCTATCTCATATATGTTTTTAATTTTAACTTATTTTAAGCAGCATAATACCATTTCTGTTTGCGTTATGATTCCTGGTATCACTACCTAATTCTTGTCAAAATCATTAAAAAAATATTCTATATAGGAGGAAAGGAAAACAACTATTTTTTATATGGAGTGCAGTTACAACTATTGTTTTTAAGGTGAAATTGAGAGGTATTGTAAGAGATGAATGTTAACATGTTTACTAGATTCTAATCTTTGCCAAACATAAATATTTATATGAAAACAATGATTATAGTACATTGGTATTTTCTCTTTATTTATAACATTTTTCTAACAAGTTTGCTAATTTTTGTGTACTGTAATTTAGGCACCTGAAACAAAGGAGTGCTTTAATAAATGCTTATTGACTAAATAAAGTCAATGAATTGATGGATGTCGTGTATAGACATCATTTTGTTTTATTGATGTCATAAAATTACCACAGGGAGAAATACCATTTTAAGGAAAAAGTAAAAAGACAGACCATAGAATAACTGGAAATTCTATAATCTCTATAATTCTACCTTCCTTGTTCTTTTTCTTTTCTTAAGTATGAAAAAACACATATCATGATAAAATGTGCAGGTAACATTTTCTTTTTTATTTTTATTTTTTTAATTTTACTTCTCAAAATACATTGTACTTAATTATCATGCCCCTTTACCTGTTCCTCTCCAACCCCTCCCTACCCCCCCCATCATATTTCTTCTCTTGACTTAAATAGTTCAAGGAATTTTTGTGGTTATTCTGTCTCCCCCCCCCCCATTTATTTGTATGTTTATTTATTTATTAATTTTTAACTCCCACAAATAATTGAGAACATGTGGTATTTCTCTTTTGGTGCCTGACTTGTTTCACTTAATATAATTTTCTCTAAGTCCATCCATGTTGTTGCAAATGGAAGTATTTCATTCTTTTTTATAGCTGAGTAGTATTCCATTGTGTAGATGTACCACAGTTTCCTTTTCCACTCATCAGATGATGGACATTTGGGCTGGTTCTAGCTCTTGGCTATTGTGAAGAGAGCTGCAATAAACATTGGAATACAGGTATCCATTTGGCA
>NW_007746095.1:13310-13946 GCF_000696425.1 Galeopterus variegatus
AAGTACTCCATCCTCATGGCCTTCAGAGCTCTGGCTTCAACAGTTGCAATCTTTTTCTGCACAGATTACTTAGCAACTGAGGCAGGGTAAATGTTGAAATGCTATGTTTGTGTAAGATAAAGGGGATGATACCAGGAACTCCAAGGATAAACCATAAGGGGCTGAGAGGCACCTGGGAATCTTTCACTTTCACAGATTTTCTCTCTTTGGTGTAGTTCCACCTTTGTCTCTAAGTTCCTATAAGTTTCAACTCCTCCATCCTGGGTTCAGAGAGAAAGCAGCTGTGCAGCATCTGGATCACTACCTCACCTTATCCTTCCCTCGTCCTTAAGTCCCTTGATGGTAAACTCCTTGAAACCATATGGGGTTGCCTGCTTCATTAATCAGTCTTAGAATACCTTCTCAATTTGGTGGACATTATACTTTTAGCTCACACCCAAACATATTATATCCATTGATGCAGAAGAAATATTTTGACAAAATGCAACCCCTATGAATAATTAAAAATATATAAAACTAAGAATAGAAGGTACCTCACCAAACTCAAGAAAGATCTATACCAAATGTACAGCTAATACCATACTTACTTAATGGTGGAAGGCTGGATATTTTCCTTCTACAATGAGGAACAAGGCA
>NW_007746096.1:0-276 GCF_000696425.1 Galeopterus variegatus
ATTTGTACTCCAAAATGTGTTAAAGAAGTTCTGTCTCCAGGGGGTATGGTGTGTGTCTCCATAAAGAGGCTGTGAGAGTCAGGGCGGGATATCTGTTCACATGTGCATGCGTGTGTGTGCACATGCATGTATGTGTGCTCTCAGTGTAGCCAGGTGCCTTCCTTTAGAGAGAAGAACTGGGTCAGGGAGGCGGGCACTGCTGGAGAGATGAGCTGTGGAGGTGCTGAGAAGGAGGAGTCTGTGTGAGCAAGAGAAATACAAGGGATTGGAAAAGGT
>NW_007746096.1:4579-13945 GCF_000696425.1 Galeopterus variegatus
TTGCTCTTTGCAGTTTCTGTTACTTAGCTACTGAGGAACAGCATGGCATGCTATCTATTAGTCTGTGCATCAGGACTTTCATCTAATTTCATAATAAAGATGTCACTCCATCAGAAACAGACAATGTGTCAGCACATATGCAGAAGGCCATTTATATGGATCAGCCAGCTCTCTGTGGGGGCTCCCACCTGCCTGGAATAGTGTAAAAAGTGCTGATTTGAGGGATTGGCTCCTCCATGCCTTACTGGTCACCACAGATGTGCAGGCTCTCTCTTCTTGTTCTTTGTGGCCTGTCACTCTCACACTGGAAGTTCTGTGAGGGCAGGAGCCTTTGTGCCTGTTCATTGCTGAACACCCAGTGCCTGGACCACAGAGGTGGTCAGCTTGGATGATGAGTAAACCCATCCTCTTGCTTCCCAGGCCATGCATGGTGCTCAGTCTTTGCAGACCTGCTGACTCTCAAAGCCGAGACCTCCATCAACCCTGCTCTATTTCTGAGGACTAGCCAGGACAAGAGATCACACAGCTTAACCCCACTCCATTGAGTCTCCACATCAAATCACCTGAGGTGGTACCCAGCTGTAAGTTTGGGCTCACATTCTGCAGTGATCTGTGCCTCAGCTTCCTCTTCTGTATAACAGAGCCTCTCACAGGCCCTGCCGCCTCGTTCATTGGGAAAGTTGAATGGGGCTATGGATGGCTCCTGGGCCACAGGATGAATGTAATAGCCATTATTATGTTCTAGATAAGGACCTTAGTCTTCTTTCCTTGTATCTGAGTGTTTTGCCCTAGTAACCTACAGGGATATAGCTCCCCCAGGATCTGTCCAATCCATCCGTCAAGGGCATAATCCTATTCCCAACTCAAGGTAGACTTGCTAGGGCTCTTTCTCATTCCTCCTTGCCAAGATCTCCCATCTCTGTGCTCTCTTCCTGGAGCCCTCTGGGGTTCCCCTTAGACTCCAGTGTTTGCCTGTGCTAGACATGAAAATCATTTGCTGGATGAAGGTTACACATTTCACAGGTGACACTTTCTCTAGATGCCCAAAGCTAGATGGGCACCATAGTGTGGGAATCAGGAGCTCTGGTTCCAGAGCCACAAATCTCAGTGCTGTCCTTTTCTAGCTATAAGACCCAGGGAAAATGAAAAACTTCTAATGCTTTAGTTTCCTTATCCGTAAAACAGCTACACTGATAGTATCTAGTTCACAGGATTGCTGTGAAGATTAAACGAGTTTATTCCCATGAAGGGCTTAGAATAGTTCCTGCCTCATATTAAGTATTCAGTAGATGTTAAATATTATTATTTGTAGCTACAATACAGCCAACTCCCACTTCCAACACACAGACATGCAGCTATTTAGTTACCAGTCCAGGTATTTCCACATTTTATGTCATCTGGCTATAGGCAGCATGTCATTCCCATGTACAAGCATATACTCCTGTGCTCTCTCTCTCTCTCTCTTTCTCTCTCTCTCTCTCTCCTCTCTCTCTCTCTGGAAAAATGAAGTTGACTTTGAAAATCTATCACAGCCAAGCACCTTTGAAATACTAAGGGAGAAACAGGCTTCTTTTTGGCACTGGTTTGTCATTTTCTCCCTACCATACTTCTGCTCTAATATTTCAGGCAAAAACTGAGTCCTAATCTTAATTCTGCCATGCCACAAATTAGTTGTGTAACACAGAAACAAAATCACTTCTCTACAGACTTCATTTTCCTCTCCTGAACAATGATGTGGCTACACCAGTTGGTATTTCTTTTCTCTTTCAGCTCAGAGACTGTATAAATGTGACTATAACCCCAAGTTCTCTGGGAATCTCTCCATGGTCTGGACAGGCTCTGACTCCTGCTGCCTTGAGAGGGAAGGTGTGACATACCTGTTCACAGGCAGTTGTGATTTCTGTTTGGGTTTGATGGCATCACAGTGGAGAAGCCCACAAGTTTTCTGTCTCCAGCTTTGAAAAGAAGACTGGAAATTTCACAACCTTGAATATGAAATATTAATGTTTTGGCTTTTCCATTTTAATTATTTGAGATGCTCTGTAATTGACATGAAAAGGCTCTGTGCTGATGCACAGGTCCTAACAAGCAGCAAATGGCCGAAGAGAAATCTCTGGTTTTCTCTTCCATGGGGACTGTTTGGGCCACTTTCTGGGTGGGAGGCTGAACAGCAGGTAAGTTTTTCCTTAACCCAGGGGTGCTTTCTTTTCCATCCTCAGAAGGAGGGTGCAGCCGGGATAAGCCACACATTTTATGTCCTGGGAGTGTGGTCATTCGTGACTTTACTGAACTGTTTTGGCCCATTGTCTGTTTTCTCAGGGAAAAAGGAAGAAGGAATAAGGTGAACTCTTACCATTTCGTTATTATTATTATTATCATTTCATTGCATCAAGCCTAACTTTTCAGCATGGCATTCAAGGCTGTCTATAATCAGGCTAAGAATTGCCTGCCTCGGAACCCATCACTAACTAGCCGAGAATAATCACTCCCTCTCATTTTCCATTCTGCAGATGCATAATTCCAAATCTGACTTGTAAACCAACTTTCCCCTCATTTCCCTCCATCGTGGGAGGCTCCATCTGCACCCACCCTGTTTGTGACACACTCCAGGCCTAAAGTGATCAGCATTAGGCATGAATGTGACCAAGTAACTTCTCCATCAGGTTGCGATGGTTGATTTCATGTGTCCACTTGGCTAGGCCACAGTATCCAGAAATTGCATCAGACATTATTCTAGACCTAACTGTGAAGGTATTTTTTGGATGAGAATAAGATTTAAATCAGTAGACTTTGAGTAAAGTAGATTACTCTCTTTAATGTGGGTCGGCCTCATCCTAATAGATGAAGGTTTTAGTAAAAAAAGACTGACCTTCCTGAAGAAGGGAAAGGTTGCCAGCAGACTGCTTTTGGACCTGAGCTGGGACATTAATTCTTCCCTGAGTCTTCAGACTACTGGCCCACCTTGTAGATTTTGTACTTGCCAGCTTCCTCATTGTGTGAGCCAGTTCCTTAAAACCATTCTTTTTCTCTCTGTCTCTCTCTCTCTCACACACACACACACACACACACACACGCACACACACACACGCACGCATGTGCACACTATTGATTCTGTTCTTCTGGAGAACTGTGACTAATACACAGGGGTACTCTAGGTTTTCCTGTCCCGATAAGCAAGACATTCTCCCACACACTTTGTTGGAATGTATCCTTCCTCTGTGACATTCCTCCTGGATTTCACCTGATTTTCTAAATCCCAATTAATTCATGGCAGGCAAAGAGAAGAAAGCGGTGTGAAATTGTCCCCTGATCGTGATACAGATGGGCACAGCACACCATTTGGTTAACCCTGCAATCATGTGTTCTTCAGGGCCCAGTGCTTGTACTTTGCCTAGAGATTTACATCTCATAGCCCTGTCTCCGTATGTGTGCAGGTGGCTTCTCACTTTCACCTGTTATGTCTTTCTGTTACTCCCCAGCAATGAACAATACATAGACAAGGTACTCAGCGACTGGAAATAAATAAATTGTAGGTTGAATATATGACAATCCCAAAGGCTTTGTGGTCCTTCCTAAGTAAATGCCGGGATAACCTTTCCCTCCTCTAAACTTCTTTAGTGCATTTCTCAGCTTTTCTTACTGAGGAAGTCAGATGCTACCACGTGCTCTTGCTGTTTGCACACATTATCCATGTGTTCTTAATCCTAGTGTCTGCTACTTACCGGCTGCTTCTCTGTGTCAGAGGCCGTGTGTGTGTGTGTGAGTGTGTGTAACTGAGACCTCACAATTACCTTTTAGGTAGGTTTCATTATCGCCAATCCGCAATTCAGCGGAATCAGGTAAATTGGATCATATAGTTAAAAAGTAACCCATCTGGGATTCAGACTCAGTCTTTTGCTCCAAATCCATGCACTTACCGCTACTGCAGTGCCTTCTCACACCGTGGTGAGTAGGGCTGTAAAAGGAAAAGTTATATTTGCCTATGTCCATACTGTCTTAACTTGTCATTGTAAGCGCTCAATGCATGTTAATGAGGACGATGGAATGAAAGGCGAATAACAAGCAGTGGAGACCCAGATTCAGCTGGACAGCTGAGCGAGGGCCTCCGTCGGAAACCAGTAATGAAACTCATCCTAGCACCTGCTGAGCAAATGAATCATTTCCTTCTCTCATTTGCATTGTTACCTTGAAGGTATTTATAGCCTGCGATCTTCTGCCCCTTGAGTCTTCTTCTTTTCTAGAACATAATTTAGTATTGAACCCAAGTCTAGTAGCCATGGAACTGGGCATGGCCAGGAGTGCTGCTGCCAGCAAGGGCCAGAGCCTCTTTAAGTCTTTAGCAATGGTTCAAATAGGGAGAGAAAACAATATCATTCTCAGAATTGGTCTTCTTGCTTCTCTTTATTGAGTTTTATGACTTATATGTTGGGTTGGAAGAGATTTAGAGATTTGCCCAGATGGCTGTGTGCCACGTGTGTGTGTGCATGCGTGCATGTGTGTGTGTGCATGCGTGCATGTGTGTGTGTGCATGCGTGCATGTGTGTGTGTGCATGCGTGCATGTGTGTGTGTGCATGCGTGCATGTGTGTGTGTGCATGCGTGCATGTGTGTGTGTGCATGCGTGCATGTGTGTGTGTGCATGCGTGCATGTGTGTGTGTGCATGCGTGCATGTGTGTGTGTGCATGCGTGCATGTGTGTGTGTGCATGCGTGCATGTGTGTGTGTGCATGCGTGCATGTGTGTGTGTGCATGCGTGCATGTGTGTGTGTGCATGCGTGCATGTGTGTGTGTGCATGCGTGCATGTGTGTGTGTGCATGCGTGCATGTGTGTGTGTGCATGTGTGTGTGTGTTGTGCATGTGGGAGAGGGCAGGAAAACAGAATAGAAAGAGGGATAATGATTTGTCTGTGTCCCAGTCGATCTGTCTGTTCCACTGTGGTTCTACTCACTTCTCCGTTATAATTCTTGAAGGTGGCAAAACCAAAAAGCAAACAAAACCCTAAATAAATAAATAAACCAACCATTCATAAACACTATACACACAAACACAAATATCCTAATACATCCCTCTTATAATACAGGTAATTCTTTTAGCCTCTTGGGATCCTAAGACCACAGACCATTGAAACATAAAGAAAACTTCGTATCTGGAATCAAGGGAGGGGAAGGAATTGGGGACAACTATTTCAAAGACCTCAAGAGAATGGCAGCAGCTTGAGCCAAGGATCTTTTGGGAAGTTTTTCCGTGAGATCTCAAGTAGCTAGATTGAGCCCTTTCTGTGATTCAGAGGTGAAAAATAAAATAAATATTTTTCAAATAAATATTTTTTCAAAAATAAAATTGAGAATATTTTGAATCTGAATCCAGACATGTCATTCCTAAGACATTACAATTGTACTAAGCTGATGAGTAAGACTGCTCCCCGCTCTACCTCCCTGAAACCTTCTATCTTGCCTGTGTTGCTGAGTTAACCTTGTTGAGCTTACCTACTTCAGTTTAAGAGCAAGTGTGCTGAAGACTGGTGTTTGGGAATGAGGCTGTCATCATCTAGACGACTGCAAATTTAGATTTTTCATGGTGTTTACAGAAAAGTTGTCCACACAATGGAGAAATGTAGCAGGCACTGACTTGACCAAGGAATCAAGTGTGACATCTGCAGGGTGGGATGGGTGGACGTTGCGCTTTCCAGTGTGGTGGGTGAGCCAGCACAGCCTCATTGCTGTGACATCCCTGCCAAGATGCACTACCTGGGACTGGCTATAAAGAAGGGTCTGACAGACACAGGTCGGGGTCATCCTACAGCATGGAGGATCTGGATACACGTGAAGTCTGATAAGGCCATGAGAGACAGAAGACCACGGAACTGTTCTGCATTGAAGGAGACTGTGAGTTATGACAACTAAATTTAATGTGTGTTCCTGGAAAAGATCATGGGCCAGAAAAGAAAAAAGAGCCATTGTTAAAATAGTTGGCCAAATACAAGTTTCATGGATTGGACAGTTGTGTTGGCATCAGTGTTGACTTCCTGACAGGGAGCGTTATATAGTGGTAAGAATATTTCACTCTTACTTGGGAAAGGTAAACACTAGAGTACTTACAAGTGATGGGGTCTCATATAAGGCAAAGATCTCCTTCTCTGTCTTTATTTCAAGAGGCTCTAGATCCAGAAGAAAGGAGGAAGAGACTAACAGGATGCATCTATCCCACCAAGCGCAATGGCCAAGTGTGCCCACCGCACTTCACTCCCACTCTGCTATTCCCTCCTGAACCCTCTTCCTCTGCCCATCTCCTAGCCACGCACCCACATCCCCCTCACAGGGTGTCTCTTTCTGTTGGTTATTACGTAATCCCCAAAATCACTAAAGTTTTTCTCCTGAGGATATCAGAACTGTAACAGGGATCACTTGAAAAGGAAATGCCTTCAAGAATCAAAGGATTCTCCAAATACAGAGTTTCTGGCACTGAAGTCGATGATGAAGCCCTGACATGCCCTACATCCCATGTGTAGTGAGAATATTGGCTGCTGAGAAGAGGATCGCCCAGGCACCTGGAGGGGAGCTGAGATTCTCACCACCCTTCTGTCCCCCTTACTCAAAAGGAGACGATTCCCCTTTGGTGCTAAAGGCAGCTTGATATAGAGGATGGAATCCCTTTAAGTAAAATTCCACAACAGAGCATTAGAAAGACGTGGTAAAATATACACAAATTATTAAATATTGTCATCAAGATGAGAAATAAATCAGATGTTTTATGGTTTCTGATTATAAATTCCATTTATTCTGTAAGTGTTTGAAGAAAGAATAATGGAGACCCCACAGAGATTTAAGCATGCCCGAGATGGGCATATTTCATTGTTGCTTTGTGGCTGCTGCTTCCTGAGGGTGAGAGGGAGAACAGAAGAGCCCTCTCAGGGCCAGGAGGTATGAATTGCTGGGTCTCTGGGACTCTGGGACTCTGTGGGTGAGTTAAAACCTTCCTATAAGCTAACCTTAACAGAAGGGCGGCATGACAGGAACCATCCGGAAGAGCAGCTATTGCAGATTGCAGCACAGCAAGCACCAGATCAATGCAAGTTCTGCTTTGTGTTCACCCAGCACTTCACAGTTTACACGCGTCACTTCATTAAGTCTTGCACTGCCCCTCTGGCATAGCGATTGTTATTTTCACTCGACAGACAGAGAAAATGAAGATGTCTCGCTCGTACAACCTGGCCTTTCTCAGCCCTAGCTGATGTGGCACTGATAAGTAATATCACCTTAAAGGTGACTAGTTTACAAAGAGAAAATGAAATGCAGTCTCCCAGCTTTCCTAGTGGCAGAATTTGACCTGCTTTTGGCTTTGGAATGGCTCATATGATATTCTTCTAGCACAGTTGTCTAATTATGTTTTGCTTGGGCTAAGATTAAAATTAATTGGTCTTTTCATAATCACACATCGGGAGAGTAATAGGGCCAGGCACCTGAGAACAGGCTGGGGATTAAGGTTGGCTGTGGATAATCCACCAAGCGGAGAGTCTGGCGGTAGTGAGAGGTGAGGGCGGCACGCTGGGTGGCCTCTCTGTGAGCGTCCAGAGCCCGTTGACTCACTGGGATCTTTAGCACGGCTTTCCGTGGCCATGTTCAGCCCACGCGGCCACAGCTGCTGCCTCACATGCGTGCACACGCAGCACCCGCACAGACGTGCCTCCTTCTACTACACGCACACCGTTTACTAGGCTCTGAGGGGTGTTGGCTTCCGGAGAAAAGCAGATAAGTCACTTAGGAGAGATAGAAAAGAAAAACGGAAAATATGACAAAAAACCCTACTTTCTCCCCTCTTCAAATGCCACAAGAAAATGTCAAGGAAATTGCTTTACTGGAAATAACAGAGAAGTTCGAAAAAAAATTGTCAAGCGTCACTCCCTGGGCCCAGTCCTCCCTTGCACGCGGCTCCTCTCGCTGCTGTTAGTGGCCTTGCTGCCTCTGCCCCCAACTCACCCTTCAGGATGCCACTGCTCGGTCCTCCAGAGGAGGAGGAACTGAAAACTAGGCCTTGAAGAGCCTTTCATGAAAGGGGATAACAGAGAATAAACAAAGGACAAAGAATGAACAGGGAAGAGATCTTTGTCTGCCAGCTGGCCCCTCCTAGCTCCAAGACAATGTCCACAAGACATCACAGAAGAGAGGCTTGTCATCATTTTCGATGTCATCATTATCAAAGCCCTTATTGAGTGATTAATTGTGCAATGCTATGTACAGGAACTATATAAGGAGACTTCTGCTTTCTCATACCTTGAAATTCATGACATTTCACAATCCTGTAAAAGGGTTCCCTGATTTATTCAGGTATGTTTTTTTCCTTTTAACTTTATATCAGCCTCTATTGTAACAGCAACCACAACAGTGCTTGGCTGAGGGACATGGGACGAGAGGTTTTCTGATTATAGATTCATTCACTTATTTATTCATTCACTCAACATTGCAAAAACAATTCAGAGCCTACTGCATTATATGCCAGGTGCTAAGCCAGGCTGTAAAGACAGCAGTAGACAAATTTCGGGTCCTGCCCTCAAAGAACTCATCAACTATTGTAAGCAATGATGGTCCATCTTTGCTTCTTTTCAAATGCGGGAAAACTTCTGTTATGTAAAATGTTTCCAGGAAGTCCAGTGTATAAAACCAACAAACCAGTGTTTTCCGATTAAGTGGAGAAGTGTCGATGATGAGAAGAAAACTTTTAAAAGAGAAAGTATTAATCCCATTTTACGTGTGATGAAACAATGGTCAGGGGGCTGGTGACTGTTCCCAGGCCTGATGCCCAGGCAGAGTCCAGGACGTGGCACCCTTCTGTGAGAGCTCCAGTCCTGCTCCTGACCTTTGTCCACTGCTGCCTGTGGCGTCCTATAACACAAATGGGCAGCAGGAATGGGATCTGTGCCATTGTCTACTGAGTTTATTCTTTGCATAGTTAGCTAATATCAAAGTGCTCTCCAATTATAATTCACGACTAAGTTTCTCGTTTCTGCAGACAGAAATCCTGGCACAAAATATCCAAACTGGATTGAGAATTTGATCCTTTCCCTGGATCAGAAGGAGCTCTTTGGCAACAATGAAGGCACTAGTTGATCATTTGGTGGGTTAGCATTAGACAAACCAAAANTATTCCATAATGTAACTGCAGCCAGTGTACAAAAAGCTCTTTTCGGTGGTGGCTTATAATGTGATGAAACCCCATCCCCTCTATGAGCTAATGACATTTGTGGGGAAATGACAGGTGGGTATAAAAATGGGATTGGATGGGGTTGGGGCAGGCTCTGGCCCTATCCCTTGCTCTTTGCAGTTTCTGTTACTTAGCTACTGAGGAACAGCATGGCATGCTATCTATTAG
>NW_007746097.1:0-3111 GCF_000696425.1 Galeopterus variegatus
GGACCAGACGTAGAGAGGTGACCAGGGCCTCGCGGACACTCACGCGTGCAGAATCTTCCATAGACCGGGCTGAGACTTGTAAACCTGCCCTCTGCGCTGCCCCGGAAAGCAGGAGGCTTTATCCGCACGCAGGGGGAAATAACCAGATCCGTTCCATCCCCCAAGGACTGGGTTTCAATTGCTTTTCATCTTGAGTGGCGGTGATTCAGCGTCCCCCTCAGCAGCAGGCAATGACAGAGGCAGGAGACGAAAAAAAAAAAAAATACCCACCGAAAACAGCGAATGAATCAGACGTGAGTAACAAAAGTTTAGGAAGAGCTGGGCTCAAATTCAAAAGACCGTTCCCCCCCCCCCCCCCTTTAAAAATAGCAGGTAATCAAGGAAGGAAACCGGTGCTTTCATATGGAATTGCAGATATGTATGTTGTTTTCACTCTCCACTCTTTGGTTTTTGTGGCATGCACCCTCAAGCCACTGGACAAAATTCAGTCTTTGGTACAGGCTCGTGCTGACACATGCCCGCAACTCAACAACAGCTATTGCTATGGAGAGAGAGATGGGGTGCACATAATGGATGCGAGGCAAGAAAGCATTCCAACTGTAAAATGCCCCCCTTTTTGATTCTCCAGACACTCGCTTTTTAAAATAATAAACAAGGACATTAAATTTGAAGCACAACTCGTTACAGCTCATCTACCTCAGGCCTTGATTGTTTGGTTCTGAGTTTTGGTTTTTTAGCCCTTTCTTCCTCTTGTTTTTTGACTTTTAGTTATTTCACAGCTCATTAGTTCCTCGACCTCGCAGGTGGACTGAGGAGAAAGATGGTAAGACCAAAATTTGACAAAACAACATTTGGAGGATTTAGGGAAAAGAGCTCTCCATGATCCAAATGCAAAACCTAAGGGAATATTATTTAAAGGTGAAACTCTAGGGCATGGATCCTCCCTTAACCCTGCTATACTTTTCTCAAAGGAGTTGTCTAGCTTTAACATGAATGTGTTCTAGCTCTCATTCCCTTGTCAGCCTTTCACTCCACTGAACATCAGTCACAGCTAATTGCCAAATCTAATGGAAAAATTTAATCCCCTTCTTGTCATGCCTTTTGTGACATTTGCCTATGTTAACTTCTCCTTCCCTCTTAGAACTTTACTCCTCCTTTGGCTGTGGTAGTCATCCCTCTTTTGTGGATGTCTTGAAACAGGGATGAGTGACAGCAGGTGGGAGTGTGGCTGTTAAACCAGGTTAAACCAGGATTCAGGATCTTATAGGGTAGCTGACCTTTAATCTAGTTTCTGTTTGTCACCAGGAGGATCCAGACCTCAATTTTATCATGTGTTCTGAGGTGAAAAAGTTGACTAACTTACAACAACCAATTCTCATGTGCCTAGCGTTTAAATTAGGATTAAATTTACTATGATTAAATAACCACATCTACTGTTTAGGGGAAGCTCTTCCTAAGGTCCAAGTACCTGGTGAAGTATCCTGGCCTCCAACCCAGAGTGTGCTTACTGGTAGCTACCAAAGTCAGTGAATTTGCCTCCATCCAATGCTGTATAAACCCACAAAAAATTCTTCCCTATCTCAGCCCCATTTGGTAAATGCATTCTTTCTTCAGAGTATAGTGCGATTTATTTTAAGCTCTTTTTAGCTATAATCACATCCCTGTTCAGCCTTCCTGAGATCACACCAAATGTCCTTGATGGAATTTGTAAACAACCCTTACTTACAGTTTCTAATTATAGTCCTGGAAAGGAACGTAACTGGAATTGGTGAGTACTCATGGACTTCAAATCCTGTGACATAATCAGATTTAATTTTTTTTAGAAAACAACTTGAAAGGATGGATTCAGAAAAGAGGTAAATCCAAAGGGAAAGAGAGACGAATGTGGAGTAGAAAAGAAAGGAGGGGCTGCACCTGGAGATGTGTTCCCAAGCATGCATTGGTTTTCTATCACTTCTGTAGCAAATTTCCGCAAGCTTTAGTGGCTTAAAACGAGAATGCGTTATCTTGCAGCCCTGGAGATCAGAAATCTGAGATCAAGTTGTGGGCTCTACTCCTTCTGGAGGCTCCAGGGGAGCATGCATTTCCTTACCTTTCTGGGTTTCTAGATGCCTGTCTGCATTCCTTGGCTTGTGGCCCCTTCCTCTGCTTTCAAGGCCAACAGCATAGCATCTTCAAATCATAGCATCTTCTCTCTCTCTGACCTCTGCTTTATGGTGAAGGGGACGTCTCTTTCTCTGAGAATAGGAATTGATGAATATACATTTCTAGCCATATATGTTATGAGCTGAATTGAACTGAATTACTTGTGGGAAGAGATGACAAGTGTCTACATTACTTGTCAAATCATCTTTGGGATAACTGATTTGACTGTAAAGTTGCTGAAGCGGCAACTCGTTACCTCAGCGAAATCTGTATCCATACAGTGACACACGTAACTGAAACCCAGGGTGTTAAACTAAGAAAATCTAGTTTACATCTGCAGTTCCTAGGGATAAATCCCTTTCTCTCAAAATCCCTGGCAACTCTTTTACGATGTCCAGTAGAGTCATATTGCCAAGTTTGAGAAATATGTGTCTCGACTTGCATTTCCTAAATTGGTCCACCAGGGAACACCACCCTGTTAAGATGGGTTGCTGGAAGATCGTTGTTCCATGGTAAGGTCTGTGGAACACAGTTGTGACTACATTCTAGACCAGCCAAGATGCTGCTAACCCAGAAAGGAATTGTCAGTGGTTCTGAATTCATCAAGTGCAAAGTGTTGGTAAATCCTTTGATGAGGAAGTCCAGGAGGGGCCACAGAAATGGAAATTTTATCATGACAGATAGGCATGTGGTGCTGGCAGAAATAAATTATGAACTTCTGAGTATAACTTATGAGATTCTTTATTATCCAGCCCCACCTGTCTTTCCTCTTCTCTCCTACATCTTCCCCTACTCTGTTTCACCCATAATAAACTACTTACAGATAATCTTAACCTCTCAAATAGAAGCTCTTGTCTCTGACCACTTCTAAGTTAGGTTGAGTATCCCTAATGTGAAAATCCGAAATCCAAAATGCTATAAAATCTGAAACACTTTGAGCACCAACATGGCTCTCAAAGGAGAATT
>NW_007746097.1:4423-5201 GCF_000696425.1 Galeopterus variegatus
GAGTACAGGTCAATGGTATGTGGATGGAAGTTGTTCTGTGGGACTCCCGGAAAAACTCCTTTTTTATGTGCTGGTGGTGAGGTACTGGCAGGCTTGACTGCCTGAACATGGATGTGATAGCTGGAGCTACAGCAACAATCCTGTGGTATCAAAACTACCTTGAGGGCCGGCCCAGTGGCGCACTGGATAGTGCGCCGCTTGGGAAGCGCGGCGGCGCTCCCGCCCGAGGGTTCAGATCCCACGTATGGACCGGTTCCCGCTCACTGGCTGAGCGAGGCGCGAGAGCAACCCCGAGGGTTGCAGTCCTACTCCTTCTTTATGTGGTGAGGTACTGGCAGGCTTGACTGCCTGAACATGGATGTGATAGCTGGAGCTACAGCAACAATCCTGTGGTATCAAAACTACCTTGAAGCCCGAAGTCCTATGCTAAGGAAGACATCAGAAGTATGAAAAGAGTCACCTAAGCACCTGAGCTCCCTACTTTTGAATTTCTTTTATGTGAGATAGAAATAGCAGGTCTCCTGATGATAGCCAAACATAGTTGCTAACTGATACAACAAATAACAACAATATAGTGACATAAGGGGTCAAAAAGAGGTATATGGAAAGTTCTATGAGTGTACATTTAAGGAAAGGATAAATTTTGCCTGGAGAAAAGGAGATTGGAAAGGGCTTCACAGAGGAGATGACTTAAAAGATGAATAACTATTCACTAGTTGAGAAAGAAGGGCTTTCAAATGCAATAGTATAAAACCAATATTCCAGAACATTTTTGTTT
>NW_007746097.1:5479-6130 GCF_000696425.1 Galeopterus variegatus
CAGGAAGTCCGGCTTCAAAATCTACCCTTACCACAGCAATATGTAGTTAAAGAGTGAGGCACGAATCAAAGATAGCTGAGGGAATGAAGCATAGAATTGGCACCAGCTCAAGGTGAAAAGATCACATGGAATCACAAATTGAGAGTTTGGGTTAGGCGGGTTCCTTTCACCTGGTACCCAGAGTGTGCTGGTGAGGGGCAGAAAGCAAGGATTGGGCAGGTCCAGCAGCATCAAAGCCTCATCATGGACTGTTCGCCTAGCAAAATAAGCTAACTTTCTATTTTACTTTAGAATGATCGGTAAGTTTTCAAGTCAATTTCCAAGGAAATTGGAAAAATAACCCATAAATGACTATGTCTTAGTTAACTATATGCATTTTATTATATGTGCCACTGAAGCGAACAATATATGCATTTTAAAGGACACTACTAGTCTCTTTTACCAGGTAAGGAACCATCTAGGAAATGACCTGGTTAGTGCAAGTTCACAAATTGTCTTTGTGACCTGGGTGAGTCCTTTTGGCTTCCTGTACCTCACTAAAGTGGAAGGGTGATCTGGCAATAGTGTCCCCCTTGAAACCCAGCATTGTCTGGCAGATCTGGCTGGCCAGTGGGACCCTATCCTTTTCCTCTGTGTTCTGTGTATCCCTCT
>NW_007746097.1:10015-11574 GCF_000696425.1 Galeopterus variegatus
CCCCCCCCACCCTTGATTATTCTACAGAGAAGGTTCTTTTTTTTCATGTATATATTATTTATTATTAACATATTCATTATTACAAATTGTGATTTTTCTTTATGGCCTTTACCCAACCTCACATTCCCTAAACTCTCTCCCTCCCCTCCCATCTCTAGTAACCTTAGGTTTGTTCTCTCCTTCTGAAAGTTCAACATATTATTGTGGTCTTTCCTTTCTTTCTTTTTTGTTTTCTTTCTTGCTTTCCTTCCTTCCTTCTTTCTTAGCATCCAGTTATGAGTGAGAACATGCAGAATTTCTCTTTCCTTGTCTGGCTTATTTCATAATTTTCTCCAGACTCATCAATGTTGCTGCAAATGGCAGAATTTCATTCTTTTTCATGGCAGAGTAGTATTCCACTGAGTATATATACCACATTTTCCTTATCCAGTCATCTGTTGATAGACACTTAGGTTGGTTCCATATTTTGGCTGTTGTAAATAGAGCTGCGGTGAACATGGGAGTGAAGGTATCCCTTTGACATGATGATTTCTGTTCGTTTGGGTGTATATACCTAGTAGTGGGATAGTTGGATCATATGGTAGCTTTATCTGTAGTTGTTTGAGAAACCTCCATACTGCTTTCCATAATGGCTGTGCTAATTTACAGTCCCACCAACAGTGTAGAAGAGTTCCCCTTCCCCCACATCCACGCCAGCATTTGTTATTCTCAGTCTTTTTAATAATGGCCAGTGTAACTGAGGTGAGATGATATCTCAGAGTGGTTTTGATTTGCATTTCTCTGATGACTAGTGATGCTGATCATCTTTTAATGTTCCTGTTGGCCATTTGTATGTCTTCCTTTGAAAAATGTCTATTCATCTCTTTTGCCCATTTTTAATTGGATTGTTTGTTTTTTTACTCTATAGTTCTTTGAGTTCTTTGTATATTCAGGATATTAATCCCTCATTGGATGCATGTTTCTGCCATTCTGTAATCAGTTTTTGTGGCCCTTTACCAATTTCTTGCTAACCACCACCACCCTTGGTCTCTCTTTCTTCCGGTAGCTTAGCCTATTCTATAATACTACAAAAAATAGTTTACAAGGTGTCCTGTTATAAAGTGTTTTACCTCAATATACCGAATAATCAAACTATTCAAGCAAAAAAGTGATTTTCTTCAGAAAACAAAACTAGATGTTTTTAAGTATTTTACTTTGGTTCTGATAGTGAATTTCTCTAAACATTAAGAAATTTGTAAGGATAATTTAATCTGTCACTCAAACATAAAAATCTGTTTATCAAAGCTAATTTATGACATATTTTCCAAAGAGTCATCATTTGAAAGGGATAATTCATTCTGGCCTACATTATGTCTATTAAAGGAAAATAAGTAAAAGAATATCCACCTCAGCAGAACATTTCTTGGATATAGTATCCCATGATAATCCCATTTTAATTAGGACCAAATTCTACTTATGATGAAATGCACCCTCAGGAAACAAACCTCTTCAAGAGTCATTTAGTAACACAATAGCAAAAGAAGCATACAGTAAGGTTAATATCATTGGATTAAAAAAAA
>NW_007746097.1:12468-13942 GCF_000696425.1 Galeopterus variegatus
GTTGGGATTTTTTAAAGTTCTTTAATCAAAATAGATATTAACAAAAGACACGTGGTCTCTGACTTGTGATGGTTCAACTTAGGATTTTTTTTATTTTATGATGGTGCAAAAGTGATCCACATTCAGTACAGTATTCAGTAAATTACATGAGATATTCAACACTTTATTAAAAAAATAGGCTTCGTGTTAGATGATTTGCCCAACTGTAGGCTAATGTAAGTGTTCTGAGCACATTTTAGGTAGGCTAGGCTTAGCTATGACATTCAGTAGGTAAGGTGTGTTAAATGCATTTTTGACTTAATATTTTCAACTTACAATGGTTTTATCAGGATGTAACCCCATCGTAAGGTGAGGAGCATCTGTCATATAAAATACGAAAGTTAAAATACACAGTGCCAAATTGCCATGTAGGTGCTGAATAAAGTAAGAATTAATTCATTTCTCATAGTCCTGAAATTTAAGAGGTAGGAAAAGGGGTTACAAAAGAATCTGTGACCTTAATAACCTCATAAAAACTAAGTGAATACTACATTATTCTCAGTGGAACTCAGAATTCTGAATGAGCTCTAAGAAAATACATTTAAAAGGATAAAATAGGCATTAGCTACAGGAAAATAATTCTCTTTTGATGTATTTGAAACTAATAGCAAATACATCTCTCTCTCTCTCTCTCTCTCTCTCTCTCTCTCTCTCATTCTTTAACGCAATAATGGGCTTTAACTCTCTCTTCCTGTACCAAAATTATTGTGATAGTTGTTAACTAGATCTTCGTTACACATATGAAGATTTCTACTTCAACTTCAAACCGACATCCCTGGAACTTTGCTTGTGCCTCAGTAAATTCTGTTTTCCCTTTTACACCCATTTTTGGTTGCCTGACTAAGCTAAGATGCAGCATGACAACCAGGCATCAGACTGACAAGAGAACATGCTTATAGCAAGTGGGATACAATGTAGTATAGATTGTAGATCTGAAAAGAACCTTGATAAATTCTCTATTTCTCTCTTTCTGTGCTGAAAGCTATAAGCCATACATCATAGGCAGTTTACTGCTGTGTGGCAATCCACCTAGAGTACTGGTCTGAAAATCTGGACAATTGAGTCCTTATGCTAGCTTTAGTACCACTTAACTACTTGACACATCCTAAGCCAGGACTCAACTTCCTTATCTGAAAATGAGAATTCTGTATTTATACAAGTTGAATATCCCTAATCTGAAAATCCAAAATCCAAAATGCTCCAAAATCCAAAACTTTTTGAGCAGTGGCATGACACCACAAGTGGAAAATTCCACACCTGACCTCATGTGACGGGTCACAGTCAAACTGCAGACACACAACACAGTTTATTCGTTGTACCCGAGGGAGAAAAGACCCTCCCAGCCCCCTTCAGCTGCAATAGACTTGGGTCCCATCCCCAGGATATTTTATCATGTATATGCAAATATAGTATTCCAAAATCAAAAAAAAAAAAA
>NW_007746098.1:0-1751 GCF_000696425.1 Galeopterus variegatus
CTAAAGTGGTCCTGAAGGAGCAGATGCTCAAGATGCCATTCTGGAGCTGGATTGCTTGCCAATCAGATGCCATGAGGACTTGTTTCCAGTGGTGTGTGAGGGGTGACAGCTCTGACAAGCTGTAGCACCACTTCTACTGGTGAGCTGGTGTGGGAACAGGTGGAAGCAGGTGTACTCGTTTATACAACGTCTCTGGCATTCTAGAGCTTTGGAGGAAATGGTAACCATTCCAAGTTTGGAGTTGGTTGGCTATTGCTACATGCCACCAAAGTGGCATTAAACAGACAAAATGACAATTTTGGGGGAGTTAAGACAAAGTACAAAACTCAGAGGGCCTCTGTTATGGTCTGAATATTTGTGTCCCCCCCNCCTTTCCCTGTGGCCCTTAGAGGCTTGGACCTGCCTATTTGACTCTGGCCTGAAATGGCACGGGCCCTGCCCCTTCCCACCTTGGAGGCCAGAGCACCCTGAATAGCACTTCCTATGGGTAATTACTGGGTCACACAAGATAACTCCCCAGGGGTTATGTAGAGAGTATGGCAGGGCAGCGGGAGATGCAAACCTTGGGCCTGAGAGGCACAAAGATGCCATTGTGAGTCCCTGCATCCTCCTGGGGCCCCCAACCTCCTTCTGAGCAGCTTGTGGGCTCAAGACCTAGACTCAGGGCACTGACTCCGAGGCCCTGGGAGGAAGAAGGCAAGTGCCCTGCTGGGGCAGCAACAGGCCAGGTTTTCTGTGCAGGTGACTCTGCCACAGCAGGCCAGGTGCCTGCCACCTTTGTGCCTCCCTTTACTGTCTCTCAAGGCAGGAAATGAGGAGGAGGCTTCCTAGGAGGGTTGGGGAAACAGGACCTGACCAAGGAAGGACAATATCCCTGTGGCCCTGAGGGCCGACAGAAGGGGCTATTCAGGGAGTGTCGACTGGGGTGTCGTTGAAAAGGTAGGTATGAATCCCAGATCCCTGTTGCTTCCTCAGGAAGGCAGGTGACAGGGAGGGGACTGAGCCCTGCTGAGCTGAGGACTGTGGGAATTTCCCCATGATCCTCATGACAGTGCAGAGCCAGGGAATGGGCCTCTGTCCCCTCTAGAGAAAAAAAGTCAGAGATAAGAGGAGGAGTGGATTGAATTATGTCCCCCCATCTTACTGAGGCTTGAATTGTGTCCCCCAAGCTTTATGTATTAGAAACTCGGGCCCCACTGTGACTGTTAAGAGGGTGGGAAATCCTATTATGGTGATTGAAAGGTGGAGCCATGAACAGGTGGATGGATTGTAGGACCGGGCCGTGGGGAATGGACTAGACACGTGGTCAGGGGCGTGGTTCCGAGGGCTTGAAAACAAGAGGAGAGGACAGTCCATCTCTCTCTCTGCTCTCTCTGCTGCCACCACCTCGCAATGTGAGATGCCTGGGTCACTGTTGCCACCACCAGATGGAATTTGGTCTTCCCAAATTCAGAAACAGTACGAAATAATTTCCTTTTTATTTTTTCGTAAATCACCCAGTTCCTGGTATTTTGTTATAAGCAACAGAAACATTAATACAAGAAAGAGGCGACCAAGTAACTTTGTTCAACAAACACATGATGAGCATCATGATCTACACAATCTCTCTGTTTGATAAGAAAGCGACCAATTCACGTTTTCTCTCTAAGCTGATAAAAACTGCTTGAATATCTTTGCAGCTGTTCTATGTATCAAATTATAGAGAATTAGAATAAAGTCATTTCCACAAATATCTTCTGGAGATTGCTGTG
>NW_007746098.1:2716-5830 GCF_000696425.1 Galeopterus variegatus
TCACTACCAAACACATGATTACAACTTTCAACAAAAAAGGATGAGGCATAGAAAAGGGCAAGAAAAACAACACACTCCCGAGAGAAGAAGCAATCATCATAATTAGACACATGAGATACATATTTAAACTGACAAGGAATTTTAAATAACTGTGATGAATATAATAAAGATCTAATGAAAAATGTAGGCAACATTCACTATCAGATGCATGATTTTAGCAAAATAGATGGAAACCATAAAAAAGAATCAAGCAAAAATGCTGAAAATGGAAAACCCTGTGGTAGAAATGAAGGATGTCTTCAGTGGGATCATCAGTAGACTCGACACAGCTGAAAGAAGAATCAGTGAACTGGAAGATGAGTCTAGATAAATTACCCAAACTTAAACACAAATAAAAAATAATAATAATAATAATAACAACAACAACATGAGAGCATGTAGGAGCTGTGAAACAATATCAAATGGTCTAATGTGCATGTCATTGTAATCCTATGAGAATAGAATGAGGATCAGTCCAAAGAAATGTTTGAAAAATGACTCAGAATTCTATGAATTTGATGACAGACAACAAGCACAGACCCAAGAAGTTCAGGAATCACCAAATAGGGTAAATGTAATAATTGCAACAGATTTCTATTCAGAAACCGTGAAAGCAAAAGCACAGTCGAGTGACATCTTTAATGTGCTGAGAAAAAAAGAAAACAAAACAGCACCTGTCAACCAGAATTCTACATCCAGCAAAAATATCTTTCAAAAGTGATTTAAATATAAATATTTTGTCAGAGAACCCTACATAGAGTATTCAAAGCTAGCCTATCTTCACTCTAAACATTCATGTGAAAGAAAGTTCTTCAGGCTGAAAGAATAAGATCAGTAAGAAATTTGGATCTATACAAAAAATGGAGAGTACTTAGCAGTGGAATAAATGTAGGTCAGTATAGTTACTGCTTCTGTATTTTCAATTGCCCTAACAAACAACTCACTGTCTAAAGGAATAATACTAGCAATGTATTATAAATTAAGACATAAATAAAAATAAAATGTATGTAAACAATAGCACAAAGGATGGGAAGAAAATGGGGAAATACTATTGTAAGATCCTAAGACTATACACAAAGTGATATGTTAGTTAAAGATAGACTCAGATAATTTCAATGTATTTTGTAAACCCTAAGGCAAGTACAAAATTTTTTAGAGAGGTAAAAAAGATAAGTCAGTAGTCGAGCTAAAATGGAATCTTTAAGAAAAAATTCAATCAACCCAAGAGAATGCATAAAAAGAAGGAAGATAGAAAACACAATTGAGCATATAAAAAACAGCAAGCAGGGTCCAGCCCGGTGGGGCACTGCTACAGTGCGCCGCTTGGGAGTGCGGCGGCGCTCCCGCCGAAGGTTCGGATCCCACATACAGACCAGTTCCCGCTCACTGGCTGAGCGAGGTGCAGGCGCAACACCAAGGGTTGCGATCCTGTTGCCGGTCCCGGTCCGGTATGGGCGCGACACTGAGGGTTGTGATCCGTTGCCAGACACGAAAAAAGACCAAAAAAGAAAAAAAAAACCAGCAAGCAGGATAATAGCTTTTAATCCAAATGTATTAATAATTACATAAAACATACATAGTCTGAACACATCAAATAAAAGACAGAGATTGTCAAGTTTGATAAGAAGCAAGTTCTAATACTCATATATGCTGTTTTAAGGAAATTGACTATAAGTGTAAAGACATAGATACATTAAAAGTTTTTAAAATGGGGCCAACCCCGCACTCAGGAGAATGCAGCACTGGGAGTGCAGCGGCACTCCTGCCGCAGGTTCGGATCCTATATAGGGATGGCCGGTGCACTCACTGGCTGAGCGCGGTGCGGGTGACACCAAGCCAAGGGTTGCAATCCCCTTACCTGTCACCAAAAAAAAAAAAAAAAAGAACAAAATAAAAAGTTTTTTAAATGTAAGAAAATGTTCCATGGAGACACTAACCAATTTGCACTAGCTATAATAATATCAGACTAAGTTGAGTACAATAGAAGGATTACTACCAGGGACAAAGAGAGCATCACATAATGATAAAGAGGTCAGTTCTCCAAGAAGACATAACAATCTTAAATGTGCATGTATCTAACAACAGAGCTGCTAAATGACTGAAAGGAGAAACACACAAGTTGACAGTTGTAACTGTAGACATCAGGATTCCTTCCTCAGTGACTGATAGAACAAGTGCACACACTCAAAAATCACTAAATATATCGATGTCTGAATAACACTATATAGCAACTGTAACTAATTGACTTTTACAGAATGCTCCCCTCAATGAGAGCAGAATACATACTTTTCTAGTGCACATGATGTATTCTCTTTTTTATATATTGCTAAACTCAATTTGCTAAGATTTTATGTCTATATTCACAAGGGTGTAGGTCTATCAGTTTCTTAGAATGTCTCTGCCTGGTTTGGGTTTCAGGGTAATGCTGGAATCATATAATGATTTGGTGTCAAATTTGATAAGAAGCAAGTTCTAATACTCATATATACTGTTTTAAGGAAATTGACTATAAGCGTAAAGACATAGATACATTAAAAGTTTTTAAAATGTAAGAAAATATTCCATGCAGATACTAACCAATTTGTGCTAGCTATAATAATATCAGACTAAGTTGAGTACAATAGAAGGATTACTA
This sequence comes from Galeopterus variegatus, assembly GCF_000696425.1. NCBI lineage: Eukaryota > Metazoa > Chordata > Mammalia > Dermoptera > Cynocephalidae > Galeopterus > Galeopterus variegatus. Next base: position 5,391 of record NW_007746098.1, read on the forward strand.
CCAGGGACAAAGAGAGCATCACATAATGATAAAAGAGGTCAGTTCTCCAAGAAGACATAACGATCTTAAATGTGCATGTATCTAACAACAGAGCTGCTAAATACCTGGGGCTAAAATTGAAGGAACTGAAAGGAGAAACACACAAGTTTACATTTGTAACTGCAGACCTCAGGATTCCTCTATCAGTAACTGATAGAACAAGTGCCCACACTCAAAAATCACTAAATTTATTGGTGTCTGAATAACACTATCTAGCAACTGTAACTAATTGACTTTTACAGAATGCTCCCCTCAATGAGAGCAGAATACATACTTTTCTAGTGCACATGATGTATTCTCTTTTTTATATATTGCTAAACTCAATTTGCTAAGATTTTACGTCTATATTCACAAGGGTGTAGGTCTATCAGTTTCTTAGAATGTCTCTGCCTGGTTTGGGT
>NW_007746098.1:6560-7515 GCF_000696425.1 Galeopterus variegatus
AAAAAGACAAAAAAAAAAAAGGAAAAAAAAATCTTTCTAATGTCACCTTTTATATTCTCTTTGTTTCATGGGTTATAGAGGTGTATGTTTTTTTGTTTAAAATATTTATGGATTTTCCAGAGATATTTCTGATATTGATTTCTAATTTGTTCACACTGTTGTTGTCAGAGAAAAATACCTTCTATGACTTTTCCTTTTAAATTTTTTGAGACTAGTTTTAAGATACAGAATATGTTCTATCTTAGTAAATTTTCCATGTGCTGTGAAAAAAAATATGTATTCTGCTATTGTTGGGTAGATTCTGTAAATGTCTATCAGATCAAGTTTTTTGATAGTGTTGCTCAAATTTTCTAGGTCCTTTCTGGTTTTCTGTCTACTTGCTATGTAGATTATTTAGACGGAAGTACTGAAATTTCTAATCGTAATAACGGATTTAACTACTTCTTGAAGTTTTATTAATTTTTTCAAGTATTTTGAAAATCTGTTATTAGGTGCATATGTGTTTAATGTTATGTCCTATTGATTAATGGACCCCTTTATCATTACAAAGTGACCTTCTTTATACCTGACAATATTCTTTGCTCTCAAATCTCCTTTTTCTGATATTATTATACCATAGCCAGTTTCTTTTGCAGAGCGTTAGCATGGTATATTATTTTCTAACATTTACTTTGAAACTTACTTGTGTTTTTATACTTAAAGTGTGCCTCATACACATCATATAATTGGGTCATATTTCTATATTCGATTTGTCAATCTCTGCCTTTTAATTGAGTTATTGAGATCACCTATGTTTAATGTGATTATTGATATAACTAGTTTAAATATATTGTCTTGCCATCTGTCCCACCTATTTTTCTTTTCTTCTCACTTTCTGCCTTCTTTTGAGTTAAGTAAATATTTTTGTGATTATTTCATCTCTTTTTCTCTGGGTCTATTAGCTATAATTCCTTGG
>NW_007746098.1:7807-11459 GCF_000696425.1 Galeopterus variegatus
TACTCACTTGGAAGAATATATCAACATACCCTTCACTTGAAGAATGTGGAGGTCCCTCTGAATACACAGACCCATGATAAAAATGCTCAGCTAACTCGTGGTCACTGGAGCAATAGCCAAATGTGGGCCAGCTCGTGACAGTGCAGCTGAGGGAGCGCTGTCCTGTGAGGGAGGGGCGTTCTTCACAGAACAGCTGTAGGACATGGTTGATGTCAACAGGGAGGCCCCAGGAGCACATGCTGGTTCTCAGGGTGCTGGGCCAGGGAGCCAGAACATCAGGCCAGTTCAAGCACTGTTTGCTGATGTGGGAGACTTTCCCATAACTCAGGACCTCATGCCCTGGTGAGGTTCTCTGGAGTCTGCCTGATCCACCCTGGGCATTGCTCCCAAAAGCCTGGAAATCAGTGATGCCCTGCATTAAACAAGGGGAGATGCCAGCACTGCCTTGGCAGAACATGGAGGACATAATCAATGAGTTCACAGCCCTGAGAATCTGGCAGGATCTGTTATCCACGGCCCAAAATTCAATCAGCTGACTGTTTTCTGACGGGCTGGAGGACCCTCCATTAACTAAAACCATGAAACACATATTGACAATGGGGAGATGGTTTCACTGAGCAACTCAGCCCAGGGACCAAAAAAACATTCCCATAACTCAGGACCTCATGCCCTGGTGAGGTTCTCTGGAGTCTGCCTGATCCACCCTGGGCATTGCTCCCAAAAGCCTGGAAATCAGTGATGCCCTGCATTAAACACGGGGAGATGCCAGCACTGCCTTGGCAGAACATGGAGGACATAATCAATGAGTTCACAGCCCTGAGAATCTGGCAGGATCTGTTATCCACGGCCCAAAATTCAATCAGCTGACTGTTTTCTGACGGGCTGGAGGACCCTCCATTAACTAAAACCATGAAACACATATTGACAATGGGGAGATGGTTTCACTGAGCAACTCAGCCCAGGGACCGAAAAAATAGGATCTATGGAGACGATTTGTAGAAAATGGTAGCCACCCACACTGCAGGCCCCACACCAGCCAGACTGGCTGCACATGGGATCCCACACCAATGCCAAAGCACTAGCCACCGTGGCCAGGCTCAAGACCCCATCTGCTGTTGCCTGCAGCTGGCTCCCACCACTGCCACTGCCAGTATCCTTCCACTCTGCTGCCACAACCCTAGTCAGACCAACCAAACACAGGACCCACCACAACCACACATTGACTCCAGCAGGGTCACAAACAGGGCCACCAGAAAGAGGTAAGGCAGTGCAGACCCATGTATCAGTGGCCCAACCCCCATGCGAGAATTATGCTGCCCCTGTGGTTGTGCACCTACGGGTGGGAGCTATGTGCACAATCAAGACTGCCTTGACCCGGAGAAATGAACACTCAGAGACCCTGGAGAGTACAGAAACCCAGAACAGCTAACTAAAGTACAGAAGAAAATTCCCAGCTATCACTAACTAATTCCCCAACCAAGGGAAGCAAGGACCAAGGTGGAGTTTCTGACTATAGGAAGAAAGAAAGAGAAACCCTGCCCAGGGTCACCCACTCAAGCTGAGTACATCCAGTATAGCCCAGTGCACCCATTAGGGTGACAGGACACCAACCAGGGAAACAGCAAGCCTTCCTAAGGTCACCCACCCCAGCCGAAGAGTGACACAGCACCCAGGCACTTCACCTGAAAACTCAAGATCTTGCCCACATCCTCAAAGAACCAACACAGTGTAACTAAACACAGCACAGAACCATTAAATGCCCCATTGCTTTGGCCAGAGAGGAATTCTGACACTGAACATGGCCAGAGTATCCACATAGAGACCACACTTCTGCATCTATCTGGAACCAATACTAAAACACACCACTCAATGGTCAATATAAAATACATTTACATGAGGGAGTCTATCTTCTCAAAGTCCACTCCAGAGTAATAGAAGAAGCAACTGCTCTACCAGATAATGAGACATGAACATAGACATACTAGAAATACAAAGAAACAAGAAAATATGGCACCATCAGAGGAATACAATAATTCTCAACTAAATGTTAATGGTTTACATTCCCCACTCAAATGACACAAATTGGATGATCAGATTAAAAAATTAGATCCTATTATATGCTGTCTACAAGAGAATCACTTCATCTCTAAAGACACACAGAAGACTAATAGTGAAGAGATGGAAGAATATATACCACACATATAAAAGTCAAAACATGAGCAGGAGTAGCTATTCTTATATGAGATAAAATATCCTTTAAACCAAAAAGCATAGAAAGAGACAAAGAAGGCCATTATATAATGATAAAGGGATCTATCCAGCAAGAAGACAAAACAAACATGAATATATATTCATTCAACACTGGAGCACCCAGATATGTAAAGGAGACAGTACTGGACATAAAGAAAGAGATAAACCCAAATACAATAATCATTACGGACCTGAACACCCCTCTCTCAACATTGGACAGATCATCTAGGCAACATATCAACAGAGAAACATAGGATTGAAAACACATTTTAGACCAATTGGACTTTTCAGATGTGAATAGAGCATTTCACCCAAGAACCACAGAATATACATTCTTCTAATAATCAAATGGAACATTCTCTAGAATAGACCATACGTTAGGTCACAAATCAAGTCTCAGCAATTTTTAAATAGTTGAAATTATTTCAACTATCTTTGCAGACCACAACAGATTAAAAGAACATATCAATAACAAGCAAAACTCTGGAAACTATACAGACACATGAAAATAAAACATGTTACTGAATGATCTATGGGTCCAAGCAGAAGTTAAACAGCAAATCAAAAAGTTCTTGAAACTAATGAAAATAAAGACACATCGTACTCAAACCTGTGGGAAACTGCAAAAGCAGTACTAAGAGGGAAGTTTATTGCAATAAATGCTGACATCCAAAGAACAGAAGGATTTTAAATAAACAACCTAATGCTATACCTCAAAGAACTAGAAAAACAAGAACAATCCAATCCCAAATATAGTACATGGAAAGAATAATTGAGATCAGAGCAGAGCTTAATGAAATAGAGACTCTAAAAAGTGATACATGAGATCAATGAAGCAAAAAGTTGTTTTTTGGGAATATAAACAAAACAGACACACAGTTAGCTAGGCTAACTAAAAAATAAAGAAAAAAGACCCAAATAACAAAAATCAGAAATGAAAAAGGAGACATTACAACCGATACCACAGAAATACAAAGAATCATTAGAGACTATTATAAACAACTATATGCCAACAAATTTCAAAACCTGGAAGAAATGGATAAATTTCTGGACACTTACAAACTACCAAGAATGAACCAAGAAAACATACAAAAGCTGAACAGACCAATAGCAAGCAATGAGATTGAAGCAGTGTCAGCAGCCATCTAATGAAGAAAAACCCAGGACCAATTGCTTTACTGCTGAATTCTATCAAACGGTTAAAGAGAAATCAATACCAATTTTGTTCAACCTATTCCCAACAATTGAAACAGAGGCCATTTTCCCAAACTCATTCTATGACACCAGCATCGCCCTGATACCAAAACCAAGACAAAGATACAACAACAACAACAAAAAAAGGAAACCTACAGGCCAATGTCTTTGATGAACGTGGATGCAAAAATCCTCAACAAAATATTAG
>NW_007746098.1:12014-13305 GCF_000696425.1 Galeopterus variegatus
AACAATTGAAACAGAGGCCATTTTCCCAAACTCATTCTATGACACCAGCATCGCCCTGATACCAAAACCAAGACAAAGATACAACAACAACAACAAAAAAAGGAAACCTACAGGCCAATGTCTTTGATGAACGTGGATGCAAAAATCCTCAACAAAATATTAGTAAACAGAATACCTCAAAGAATGACATCAAAAAATTATACATGACCATCAATGGGATTCATGCCAGGGATGCAAGGATGGTTCGATATAAGCAAGTCAGTAAATGAGATCCACACATCGACAAAATCCAGGACAAAAATCATGTGATTACCTCAATAGACACAGAAAAAGCATCTGACAAAATTCAACCTCCTTCATGATAAAGATTCTCAGGAAATTAGGTATAGAAGGAAAATATCTCAACACACTAAAAGCCATATATGACAAACCCACCACCAATATCATCCTGAATGTGGAAAAGCTAAAAGCTTTCCCCTTAAGTATGGGAATAAACCAGGATGCCAACTCTCCCCACTCCTATTAAACATAGTATTGGAAGTCCTAGCCAGAGCAATCAGGCAAGAGAAAGAAATAAAAAGCATTCAGATCCGAAAAGTCAGACAAAGCCAAATTGTTCCAGTTTGCAGATGACATGATCCTATAGAGAGAGAAACCTAACGCCTCTACCAAAAAAAAAAAAACTCTCAGAGCTGATAAATGATCAGTTAAGGTGCAAGATACGAAATCAACACACAAAAATCAATAGCATTTTTATAGTCCAGGAATGAACTAGCAGAAAAAGAAATCAAGAAAGCAAGCCCGTTTACACTGGTCACCATACAAACAAAATACCTAGGAATCAATTTAACCAAGGAGGTGAAAGATCTCCACAGGGAGGACTAGGAATAAATGCTGAAAGAAATATAATGTATCACAAACGGTGGAAAGACATTCAATGCTCTTGGATTAGAAAAATTAACATTGTGAAAACGTCCATACTACTCAAATCGATCTACAGATCCAACATACTCCCCATCAAAATACCAATGACGTTCCTCCTGACATAGAAAATAGAATCCTAACATTCATATGGAACAACAAAAGACACCAAATCGCCAGAGCAATCCTGAGCAAAATAAATAAATAAATAAAGCCAGAAGAATGAAACTCCCTGATTTCAAATTATACTACAAAGCTGTGATAACAAAAATAGCATGTACTGGCATAAAAACAAGCACTCGGACCAATGAAACAAAATAGAAAACCCAGAAATGTACCCACATACCCAACACATGCCCAAGGAATCTTT
>NW_007746098.1:13407-13938 GCF_000696425.1 Galeopterus variegatus
GACCCCAAAACACAGGTAACAAAAGAAAAACATAAACAAATGGGATTGTATCAAACTAAAACGTTTCCACACAACAAAGGAAACAACAGAGCAAAGACGACCTACAAAATAGGGGAAAATATTTGCAAACTATGCATCCAACAAGGGATTAAAATCCAGAATATATAAGGAATTAAAAAATCTGACAGTAAAAAACAAGTAACCCTATTAAAAAATGGGCAAAAGAGCTGAATAGTCATTTCTCAAAGGAAGATATACAAATGGCGACACATGAAAAAATGCTCAACATCACTCAGCACAAGGATAAATGCAAATCAATACCACACTGAGATATCATCTCACCCCAGTTAAACTGGCCATTAACAAAAATACAGAGAACAAGAAATGCTGGTGAGGATGTGGAGAAAGTGGAAGGTTCCTAGACTGTTGGTGGGAGTGTAAGTGGTGCAGCCATTACGGAACATGGTATGGAGCTTCCTCAAACAACTGCAGATAGAACTTCCACACGACCCAGCAACCCCACTGCTGGGC
>NW_007746099.1:0-769 GCF_000696425.1 Galeopterus variegatus
AGAAATACGGTCCATTTTGAAGACAATTTTGAGCTTAATACAAAACAAAACAAAACACTAACAACTTTATCTTTGCTGAAGAATGCCTATTGAAAATGGAAGAAGAAAGCTCACTCTAATTTGATAGTCTAACTAGGAAGTTTGATGGTCTATATGAAGTTAAAATGCTATAACCTGTCATAATGTCCTAGAAGAGTCTGGCCACTCTGGCTACAATTACCACTTGCATCCTTCAGTATGTTTTTATCACGAACTTACTATGTGCTATACATTGTGCTAGGATACCAGTGTGAATGAGTATTATGAAAACATCACAAGCTGTGATGGGAAGCTTGGACAGGGAGCTTAACCTAGTCTGGGCTTTAGAGAAGGCTTCCCCAAAGACGTGGGTTTTAAGCTTGCCTCCCACAAAGTATGTATGCAGAGTCAGAAGCTCCCAACTTGGAGGCATTTTCATTTTTACGACAGTTTTTTTTTTTTTAGGGATATATGATTTTCCTCACAGGAAAAAAACTTCTTGCAATGCATTCTGTATGTTTTATTCATCTTTGTATCTTCTGGGCCTGGTACATACTAAATGATAAATGCACAGTTAGATTCATGTAGTGATTGGTTGGTTTTTTTAGTCATGCATTCATTCATTCAACACAAACATTACACGCAAATCATATTGATACACTTCCAAACCATATTAGAGATAAAATCCAGGTAGAAAGATAAAAGCCTCTTCAACATAGCATCGGTTATCTCAACTATTAATAATAGAAGT
>NW_007746099.1:3511-4179 GCF_000696425.1 Galeopterus variegatus
ATGTGGGATCCGAACCCTCGGTGGGAGCGCCGCAGCGCTCCCAAGCGGCGCACTGTAGCAGCGCGCCACCGGGCCGGCCCAACCAAGTAGGGGTTTTAAATCCCGAATTTATTTCTCCAATCTCTAAATGCCCACAGCATTTTGTTCCACTCAGGGCATTTCCCGCATTCTACCTTCTATTTCTATTTGTTTGTTTGTTTGTTTTTTCAAGATTTCCTTTATCATACCTCCGCAGTTACACTTCTCTGAATACACAAGCCATGACTTACTCGTCTGTCACAGCACCTGCCATGTTTGGCACAAAGGGTTTGCAATAATTTTTTTTACAGCCAACACATTTAGTAAAATTTTGAAAGCTGTTCCTGTTTTGCGTGTGCTTTTACAAAGCTTGGAGCTGCCATCGTTGGCTTACGCATAGCTGTAATAAAGTGAGCATTATGACCAACTCTCTGGTAAATGTGTTAGGTAACTACCCACTATAGAAAAAATGACATAAGTTTGTCACATCCAAATCCCATTGCATTATTTCAAAAGGAAAGGGATAAAACTACACAGAATAATTTTCTTTTTAATATTTCATTGAGAAAACTGATACCACAAATGTCACAATTTGTATATTATCTAAATATCTACACTCCATAAATGTAAGACTTGATGAGATAAATACA
>NW_007746099.1:5866-8192 GCF_000696425.1 Galeopterus variegatus
CTGGTGGGCAGGGGACACATGTATCTTGGTTTCACAGAAGCATTTGATAAAGTTTTCCTGATAGCTCTGTGTGCAGGACTATGACGTGGGAACTAGAGGGTAGGACTGCTGGACACAATCACACAGTGAGGAGGAGCTCCATCCCGCGGGAGTTGATTAATGACTCCTTGTCAACTTGGTGGGAGGTCTGCAGGAGACTGACGAGGGGATCATTCCCTGGTTCTGTCCTGTTAGTCATTTTTTATTTAGTTACTTGGGTTGAAAGTATGCTTATCACATTTACAGCTGCCACAACGTGGGGGAGAGATTGCTAACAGCATAGAAGACAGAACTAAGACACAATGAGATCAACAGGTGAAAACTAGGGACTGAAATATAGAAAATAGAATTTAAGAGGGAGAAAAGGGTAGTTTTACTTTTGGGGCTAACAGTACAATCAATAAGCTTAACATGGGAGATATGAGAGTAGGTTAAGAATCAGGGAAGAGAGATTTGGTTTTTTCATCCATTTCCAGGGTAAATATGGATCTTTGGAATGATGAAGACATTTAAATAAGAAATCAGAGTGTTTATATCAAGGGGTCTGATGGTGCTACCCTCCTTTGTATCAGAGGACATCTGGAGGATTGTGTCTAGATGGGAGTCTCACATTTCAAGAGGTTCTTAAAGCACTAGAGGGAAATCAGAGAAAGATGGACAAAATAGTGAAAGAGAAAAGAAAACCAAAATGTTCTAGATATTTGTTCTGTGCCTGACACTATGCTATGCTGGAAACTTTATATTTATTCTCATAAGCCCTATGGCAGGGGTACTGTATTCTTCAGTTTGTAGCTACAGAGACTAAGATCAGAAATAAGGAACTTGCCCAAAGACTGATGGCTCACAAAGGGTCAGACTGAGATTTGAGTCCAGGACTGTAAGTTGCCCAAGCCCAAGCTCCACTTTCTCTCCCATAGAAACCATCCAAATTTATTGTGGACATGAGCATTGTCTTTATATATTTCAAACGTTATCACAAAGAATGCAGACTTAAAGATGTGGGTCTCCAAATAAAAGAATGAAGTCTTTGGTGCAATTTCTTAGGGCAATCGATTTCTGCTTAATTTTCGGAAGAAGTTGTAATGAGTAGAGTTATTTATCCAACAGTACAAATATCTGCTCACATAAATCTTGAATTTCATTTTACTATAGCGATTTAAGCAGAGAATAAAGGTCATCTACTCATGAGAGGTTAAACTCAAAGATCTGTACTATCCTCACAACACTAAAATTTCTGAGTCTACACACAAAGCCCACAAGAAATTCAACTGTATTCAGGAAGGGCCAATTTGCCAACTTCTCTGCTTCAGTACTTTTGAGTTGCTTCTGTTTAATCCCATGTAGCATTCCAGATTGTTGGAATTTCATTTCCAGCTTTACAACTTTCTAGCCCTGTGACCATAGATCAGTTTCCTGAGCCTTCTAGCATCAGTTTTACTATGTGCAAAAATGCTTGTGCAAACATTGAATAGAACATTCATTAAAAAAAATACCAAGCACAATTTCAAGACCATAGGAAAATTACAATAAATGTTAATGAATGATAGTAATAGTGTTGTGATCATAGTTATGATAAACAGAGTTAACTGGAGATGTTTGCCAGTGTCTTCTGTTTTCTTTTTCTTGGTCTTTTCTTTTTTTGATGTTTCAGGAGAGGATTTCAGGCTCTTCAGTGAGGCAGTTTGAGCCTTGGATGGGCCAAGATTTCTGAGGCGTTGTCTTTCCTGTGACTCCACTAGCACAGGTTACCTTAGAGTCAAGGTAGCCCCTGGCAGAGTGCCGGTGGTTCTGGGGGGACAAGGACACAGGTGTGAAACTCCACTTGGTCTCGCTTGGCTCAGCATGCAAATCAAGGACCAAGAAGCCATTCCATGGACACTCTTTGTCTTCTTGCTGTTTTTATTCTTAAATGTCTTTTTACTTTTTTGCATTTATACATGAGGCATGTTCATTTTAACACATTGCATTCGAATAGTTTGGAAGTATATAAAATACAAAGTGGGAGTCCTTCATCACCCAGTGTATTAAACCCCTTCCCCCCGAAACACACACCTGCACATACACACACATCCTAAAAGGAGAGCGTGATTGAGAACTTGATGTGTATCATTGCAGATATATGTATATATTTTTGTCCAACCACAAGAGTACCCACTTTACTATTTCGTTTATAACCTGAACCGTCATAGGAAGTGTTACCTCTTTACATATGATGAATACAAAGATCAGAGAGGTGAAGTGAGTGGAACATTCTCCTACAGGCAGAAAGTAGCAAGCAGGGTTGGAA
>NW_007746099.1:13436-13937 GCF_000696425.1 Galeopterus variegatus
CATGCCTTAGTGTTTCCCATTTTTTAGTGAGACAGAGGCTTCTAATGAATGCCCAAGTTTACTGGACTGAATGCAAAACTCAAGCATACTCCCCCTCCACCCCTGACTTCACTGCTACAAATTAGATTTCAGAAAAATAATTATATGAGAAAGGGGGTTGATATCATTTATTCAGTAAATGATTATTCATTCAACACTCCCATAAATGATATTAAGAGCCTGTGCTGTGCCTTGCATGGAGCAATGATTGCTAAGGTTGCTGAGTATCTGCTATGTGCCAAATGTTACATCACTTAATCCATGCCATACGTATATGAGATATGGGCCACTTTCCTCCCATTTTACAGATGAAGGAACTAATAGATCTGCAACATAACCAGCACCACTTTAGACAAGCCCAAGTGCAAAATGGCGCTGCCCACCTCCTCCCCTCCCCTCCTCCCTTCCCTTTACGAGAAGCCTCCTGACTTAAACAGAAACCCCTTTTGCTTCTGCAAGGAC
>NW_007746100.1:0-931 GCF_000696425.1 Galeopterus variegatus
TCTTTGGACTGCCTAGCTCTTAGACGTGTGTGTGCTGAATAAAGCTTACTATTTCTTCAACTAGGCTCCAAGGACCTTTTTCTGGTTACCTAGCTCGTAGAACTGCATGTGAAGGGTTTGTGAATAGGCTTGAGGGGTCTGTGAACTCCAGACTCAGCCCTAGCTCTACAATGTATGTTTCCTTTTGTTGCTTATGCTTTTGGTGACAGACAAGTTATTGACAAATACAATGTCATGAAGATTTTTCCTATAGTTTTAGCTCTTATCTTTAGGCCTTTAGTCCATTTTAAGACAATTTTTATAAATGGAGTAAGCTAAGATTTCAACTTCATATATATATATATTTTTTTTAAAGTGAATACCTAGTTTTACTAACACCATTTATTGTAAAGACTGTTCTTTCCCCATTGAATGGTGTGATGCAGAAGCCCCAAATCTGTGAGGACACTCACATATTATATGCCTATTTCAAAGAGCTCATGTGGAGATCCAACAGGTAGAGACATTTGTTTATTAGACTTAGGAGAGACACTGATGGTGGTTGGTCAGCCTGATATCCACACTGCCATGGAGTACCTACAACAGTTATATAGCAAACAGATCAGAGTAGAAGTGTAAATCATTTTCAGGTTTACATGCAGACCCTCACACCAACCACACAACTCATAGTGCATGGGAGATCTGGTTGAGCAGATAAGTTAATCTACTGGCTACTCTCCTGGTGACAGAATACTAGTTCATTTACTTAGGTTCCCTGCTCTATCCAACCTTCTGATAGTTCTTAAAGAGGATGTGCCTTTCCTTGGGCGAAGGAGTGGACTCCCAGGGGGGAGCAGGAACTCTGGTATGCACAAAGAGCAGGTAATAGGACTATGTTCAGGCTTTATCCCACAAATGGTCTTGGTACTCTTGTTGAAAATTATTTGACTAT
>NW_007746100.1:5790-6675 GCF_000696425.1 Galeopterus variegatus
GACAGTGAGAGTTAATCTTGCACTTTAATTTTTTCTGGGAATGAGATAATGGGATTTGGGGATTGGGTGGTAAATTTATGGTCACATTTGGAACATTTACACATTGGGTCCTATGCCATCCTCATGCCAATCACTTGAGGGTGCTCTGACTGGCTTAGCCAAGGTCTCATGTTCCAACCATGGTCCAAAGGGTAGAGTCAACTTCCCTGGAAAGAGGTTGCATGAGAGGTAGCTTGCTGGTGAGGTAGCTATTGTTCCAAGCAGGCAGGGCACTCACTGACTTGTGAGTCAGCCACCAGTCTCGGGGATATGTTTGGTGGTGGTGCCTGCATGTGGACCAGAGTGACCAGCCAGAGAATGCACAGAGCCCCTCAGCACCCTCCTCAGCACCATTTCACAGCTGGTAGTGATTCAGGAAAGGTGGGCATTTTCCTTACTCTGTTCATCAAGGGCCTGGATTTAGGTTCAAATAAAATGTTGCTATTCATGATCAAGTCCCTCCCAAAGAGGGTGGCTCCTGTTCACTAGGAAGCCTGTTGGTTTCTGAGCACCTTGAAGGGTGTGGGAAAGTCTAGAAAGAGCTGAATCATTCTGCCCTGCAAAGTGAGCCTGTGGACCTGCTGAAGGATCTAGAGGGAAAGTATGGCATGAATGAGTGAGAAATGCTAAGGGAAAGGGGAGCCAGTGAGGTCAAGTGGAAATACCTTGAGGAGTGAAGTCAAGGGCATTTCAAGGACAGAAATGCCCAGTGCTGGGTTTGACAACGTGGGGTGACATGTTCCACAGAAACCTGCTCAACTTACTAAAATCTCCTTTAAAGTTCATTGCCCTAACCAACGCTTTGGCTGGAGTTTTCATTTGCTTTTGCTCTGTCATGTTTTATTT
>NW_007746100.1:8754-9585 GCF_000696425.1 Galeopterus variegatus
CTGCTCACTCTCTTTTCTTTAACAGTAGAACCCTGGAGCTGTGATTTGGACACGACCGTCCACCCAGAGGCCAGTTCCCAGCCCCTCAGCAGCTGCATGCAGCCAAGTAAGGAATGTTTGCCAGAGGAAATGTGAGCAGAAGGATGTGGAAATGAGGCTCCTGAGCTCCTCCGGCTGTCACCTGCTCTCATTATAAAGAAAATTTGTGCTCTTCTCAGAGATGTCACTGCAAAGCTAACGGCCAGGAAGGTGACAGAAGGGGCTCGTGCTTGGAACATTCTGTTCCTAAGAATCAGATTTCCTGGGGAAATTAGGCTGGAACAGGAGAGTTTTGGAAAACATGCTTCAGTTCAGCTTTCAAAACAAGAACAGAGGGAAAATAAAAACAAATGATGAGAAAACCACAGCGATGGTTAATTTTGTGTGTCCACTTGGTGAGGCTATGGTGCCCAGTTGTTTGGTCAAACGCTAGTCTGGGTGTTGCTGTGAAGGTGTCTTGTGGAGGAAGTTAACATATATAATCAGTTGACTTTAAGTAAAGGAGATTACCCCTGATAATGTGAGTGAAACTCATCCAATTAATTGAAGGCCTTAAGAGAAAAACTGAGGTTTCCAAGAGAAGAAGGAATTCTGCTTTAGACTGTAACATAAAAATTCCTCCTGCCTGTCAAATTCTGGATTCGCCAAGCCATATATATAAAAGTCTTGTATATATACACACACACATACATAAATCTCTGTATATAGATGATCTCTTAATATACATGCACATAATATGTATACATTATACATTTTACATACTTTATGTATAATGTGTATATATGTATACAT
>NW_007746100.1:10216-12012 GCF_000696425.1 Galeopterus variegatus
ATGTATACATATAAATAATACAGATCCTATTGGCTTTCCTCTCTCCGTGTGTGTGTGTGTGTGTGCGCGCCTGTGTGTGTGCGCGCCTGTGTGTGTGTGCACACGCTATTGGTTCTGTTTCTCTGGTTCTCGTGCCTGTGTGTGTGCGCGCCTGTGTGTGTGTGCACACGCTATTGGTTCTGTTTCTCTGGTTCTGCTTCCAAACCCTGACTGATAGATACACTGGCTAATTCAGCAGCAGGAGAGAGACCTCCCTGTGAATTTAAGGACCTGGACCAATGAGACCAATGCCAAGTACAATGTGGCTCAGAAGGCAAGGACAGGGAAATGGGGACCCACCATGATCCAATTTGTCTTTGAGGCACTAAAAAGTTGGGAGACACCTAAGCTGCTCCTGAATTAGAAATAGTGACTGGGGCCAAAGGCATCTCACTGATGAATGAGAGATTAGCCTCAGAGGATGCACTGGAATGACAGCTCTGGGGTGGGGGGACAGGTAGGATCCGTGACACCACTCAGGGAGGGGCAGCCTCCTAGGGCAGCATGAAGAGGACCTACAGTAAGAACAGTTGAGGGTTTGCCTCCTACAACTGTTGCAGTCTCCTGGGGCGTGTGCCTGGGTGGGGCCTGTGAATCAGCACCTATTCAGGTGATTCTGATGTGCAGCCAGGAGTGAGGACCATAGGCGTGACCAGGTGAGATTATCCAGCCCACTTCACCTGCCTGAAATCACCAAAGCTCTACTGGGGTTCTCTAGGTAAGGCAGACATGGCAGGTAGAGATACAGGTTTGCTTCAGCTCCAAGAGAGTGTGCTTGACCAACTCAAGGACAGCAGGGAGGGCCTGGCAGAGGGGTCTTACCAAAGGGGAGTTGGCTGCAGGTGGCTCTGAATGAACTAGACTTGTTCCAACAGCACACACTTTTGGCTGGCTGGAATTTGATTTATGCCCTTCCTTAGTGTGTATTGGGCAAAATGCATAAGGACAGGAAAAAAAAGTCAGGAGAAAGAGAAAGCAAGGAAGGCAGGCACTCAATCAGGTGAATAGTACAAGGCCTGTCAGGTAGAAAAGGTGAGGGAGCATCCACGCGGAAGATGAAATGATCAGAAACGCACTTGTCTTGCTGGAGGGCAACAGGAAGAGGGAGAAATCCTGATTCAGGTGTTGACGGATGCTTCCTGAAATGAAAGCAGTGATGCTCGAGCTCTGGCCTGCATCACTATCACCTGAGAGCTTGTCAATTAGTCACACATCGCAGTTTAACAAATTATTGAAGCCCACAGCAACCTAAAACAATAAGCATTTATTATCTCACAGTCTCTGTGGGTCAGAAATACAGGTGCAGCTCAATTGCCTGCCTCTAGTTCAAGGTCTCCCATGAGGTTACAGTCAAGCTGTTGGTTGGGGCTGCAGTCTCATCTGAAGGCTTGGTGGGGTGGGTGGGTTGGGGGACTGCTTCTATATTCCCTCACATGGCTGCTGCTGCTGTAGCCCAGAAACTGTGCTCGGGAATCTTTGCCTTAGAAAAACTCCCTCCAATCACGGTGAGACTCTTACAGGTGCTGCAGGAATCTTCCCTCGAGCTGTACAGCAAGGCTGGGATCTTAGTGGCTGAAATTCTGACTGAGATTGAGCTGAATATGGGGAGAATAGTTTGTAAACTTTAAGAATTTCACTTTGGCTTTAAATTCTTTGGACTTAAATCTCAGGACTTGAACTGACAGTGAGAGTTAATCTTGCACTTTAATTTTTTCTGGGAATGAGATAATGGGATTTGGGGATTGGGTGGTAAATTT
>NW_007746100.1:13471-13937 GCF_000696425.1 Galeopterus variegatus
TTGCCCTAACCAACGCTTTGGCTGGAGTTTTCATTTGCTTTTGCTCTGTCATGTTTTATTTACTGGAAATCCGGGTGGCTGGGCTGTACATCTGGGAACACACCTGACATGTTCAGGGGCAGGTGTGACCATGGGAACATCTTCAAAGGCTGTGATTTGCAGATGTTTTAGGAGCTACTGGACTTTGACAGGGAAGCTAACTGGGTTATAGTCAGTGGTGCCTTGGGGAAGCAATTGGGTGATATTTAAAAGTCCATTGCCCACACCCCATCCCAGGTCAATTAAATCAATTTCTCAGAGTGGGAACAGGGGCTTGCAATGTACATCCAAGCTTTAGATGAGTGTTGCATTTATATAAGCCTTACCTGGTCTCAAGGGAGCTGGAGACTCTGGCCAATGTCAAAGTAACCCCTGAGTATAACTGACTCAGCCACACAGGCCTCAGGTGACGTGATTCTGAAGTGAC
>NW_007746101.1:0-1017 GCF_000696425.1 Galeopterus variegatus
GACACATGCTCCTAATGGCCCCACCATACTGCCTGGAAATCCCATCAGGCCTCTGCCTTCCCACCAGCATTGATTTCATGCTCCCCGAGCTGCCTTCAGATTCCTAATTAAGACCCCCGGGTACTTCCATAAATTCCTGGGAAGGGTCAGCACTGCTATAATTAACACATCAGCATAGTGAAATTCAATAGCTTCTTGAGTTTAGTTAGAATGAGCCTGAGCCGACCCCTGGAAGCCTGAACAGCTCTGAGCACCAACGAAATTGAGTTTCTGGCCTCAGTTCAAGCCGGCCCGAAGACCCCAGTAGCTTCACGCACACAGGGCAATGGCCCTAAGCAAGATCTTTCCTGAGTCACAGCCAGGCCCTACGGCATGTACTGACTCGCTCTTCCTGGGGCTCTTTCAACCACAATCCTGGGAAGACCTCATTTCCTTGGATTCTCACTGGGCTTTGACTGAGTGAGCACATTGCAGCCGGGGTAAGGCTGGCCCTTCCAGAACTCACCTGGTTTCATCTCTTCCTTGACTGGATGTTAACAATAAACCCCAACACATTAAATTCCTCCACTGAGAGAAGAAATGACAATCTACTTATTTATTTAAGTTCCTTGGCTTAGATAAAACATGAATATTTCCATTCCAGAAGGGTTTTCTGAAGAATGCCAGACGACCAGCCATCAACAGTGGCTTTCAAAGCATTGGTTGGTATCAATGGCCAGCAAGATGAGAGCTTGTGAAAACAAGGCTGCTTGATAGAAGATTCCAGAAGGCTTCATGCATCCTGACCAAATAGGCTACTGGCTTCCTTCACCTGTTGGCCTGAATCCCAGTTTTTGGCTTGACTTAAAAGGATTTAAATAGTCTCACTCACCCACACAGAGGAAGATGTGTTGCAGCTATTGGATTTACTGGAAATGATGTCCTGTCTCCCCTTCTGCCGACATTAGGAGTTGGGGAGAGATGTGTGTTTGACAGTCTCGGCTACCAGGCATTACCAGGGTGCAAAGCACTCCATAG
>NW_007746101.1:2519-7501 GCF_000696425.1 Galeopterus variegatus
CAGTAAGGGTGTGTGCTGGCATTTGATATTTCATCAAATTGGGGAAAATCCTTTTTGCTTGGACACTATTCAGAAAGTAATTTCTCCTACCAAGAGGAATTGAAAACATTCCTCCCTTGGCTTCCCCAGGACCACAGAAGCAAGATCCAGAGTCCTGGAATCAGCAGAGAACACAGAGCCTGTAGCCACCACCAGATGACCTCACCATGTTTATAACACAGCAGCCAAAGTTCTGCAGAGCAAGACAAAACACTCTACTCAGCCACACCTTCGACAAACACTGTGCTAGCAACTGCCACTGCACCATTTAACTGGCTCCTGGACAACGATCACAAACTGAGCTGTCTTAAGTCCATCCCCCTTTTTTCCATGGCCCAATATTAATGGGAGTTCCACTCTTGGAAATGCACCTCATGCTATTTACAAAAATACCAGAACTGAAAACTAAAATAAATAGAAACATACATTTGTTACTATGTAAATCAAACCCAGGAAGGCAAGGGAGCATCCCGTGACCGGGCACCCAGGCAGAGGCCCAAGGCAGTCCTCCCACTACCTGAACAGAAGGCAAGACTGCATCACAAACACTGCTTCCACGTAGGTGGCCCACCACAGCCATCACCACAGCTGTTGTAGCCACAAGGACAGCTCCCTGCCACAGTAGCAGCCAGGACCACCCTGCAGGCAGCCTGCCACACACTCAACTTCACTGACACAAGGAGAGTCACCAGCAGAGGCTGCAAATAGAGGAGGAAGTCCTTCTCCTCAAAGCCCACTCCAGAGTAACAGAAGAAACAACTGCTCTATCAGATGACTAAACATTGACATAAAGATACTAGAAAAAATGGACAAACAAGAAAACATGACACCACCAAAGGAATACAGTAATTCTCAAGTACCAGATCCCATAGAATAGGAAACCCTTGAGATGACTGAAAAGGAATTCCAAGCAATGATCTTAAGAAAAGGCAAAGTAATAAGAGAAGATTCAATTAGAAAACATAATGAAACAAGAAAAAATATCTAGGATATGAAGGAAATAATTTACAAATAGCTTAAAAAAGAATGTAACATAACTCCTGGAACTGAAGAATTCATTCAATGAAATAAAAAAACACAACTGAGAGCTTTAGCAGTAGGTGAGAGAAAACAGAAGAAAGAGTTTCAGATCTTGAAAACAGTCTTTTTGAAATAACCCAGGCAGACAAAGAAAAAGGAAAAAAAGAATTAAAAAAAATGAAAAGCTAAGAGAGCTAGTAGACAACCTTAAGCATGCAAACATCTGAATCATGGGTATTCCAGAAGGGGAGGAAAAAGGAAATGCATTAAAAACCTATTCCATGAAATAATAATGAAAACTTCTCAGGTGTATGGAGAGACATGGACCTTCAGATCCAGGAAGCTCAAAGATCCCCAAACACATTCAATCCAAACAGACCCTCTCTAAGACACGTTATAGTCAAAAAAGACAGAGAATTCTACAAGCAGCAAGAGAAAAGCATCAAGTCACCTATAAGAGAGCCCCCATCAGACTAATAGCAGACTTCTCAACTGAAACTCTACCTGCCAGAAGAAAATGGGATGGTATATTCAAAACACTAAAAGAAAAAAATGCCAGCCAAGTATACTATACCTAGCAAGGCTGTCCTTCAGAAATGAGAGAGAAATAGTATATTTCCCAGACAAATAAAAACTGTGGGAATTGACCACCACATGACCAACCCTGCAAGAAATTCTCAAGGGAGTCCTGAATCTGGATCCAAAATATTATAATCACTGTCATGAATACACAAGAAAGGACAAAACTCACTGGTAAAACAAAAATGCAATTAAGAGAAAGGAACTAAATCTTATACCTCAAAAAACAGCAAACATTGAAGATGAATAATAAAAGTGGAAGAAAGGAACAAAAGATATTTAAAACATCTAAATGAAAAGCAATAAAGGGCTGGCCCGGTGGTGCACTGGAGAGTGTGCTGCTTGGGAGCGTGGCGGTGCTCCCACCAAGGGTTTGGATCCCATGTGGAGACCGGTTCCCACTCACTGGCTGAGCGCGGTGTGGGCGCAACACTGAGGGTTGCAATCCCATTGCCGGTCCCCGGTACAGGTGCGACACCGAGGGTTGCAATCCCGTTACCGGTCAGTAAAAAAGACAAAAAGGAAAAAAAAAAAAAAGCAATAAAATGCTAGGAGTAAGACAATACCAGTCAATAAAAACACTAATTATAAATGGATTAAATTCCTCATTCAAAAGACACAGCCTGACTGATTGCATTAAAAAGCTAGACCCAACCATATGCTGTCTGAGAGACTCACCTCACACACAGAGACGGAAAGGATGGAAAAAGACATACCACTCAAATGGAAACCAAAACCTAGCAGAAGTAGCTATTCTTAATCAGATAAAAAGGTTTTAAAACAAAAACAATAAAAACAGACAAAGAAGGCCACTATATAATGATAAAGGGATCTATCCAGCAAGAAGATATAACAGTCATAAATATGTATGCACCCAACACTGGAGCACCCATGTATATAAAGCAAACATTATTAGACCTAAAGAAAGAGGTAGACCCAATACAATAATAGTGGGGGACCTGAACACCCCTCTCTCAGCACTGGACAGATCATCTAGGCAAGAAATCAGCAGAGAAACACAGGATTTAAACTACACCTTAAACCAACTGGACCTGGCAGACATCTACAGAACATTTCATCCAACAACTACAGAATACACATTCTTCTCATCAGCACATGGAACATTCTCCAGCAAAGACCACATATTAGGTCACAAATCAAATCTCAGCCAATTTTTAAAAATCAAAATCATTTCAAATATCTTTTCAGACCATAATAGATTAAAACTGGAAATCAATAACAAGCAAAATTTAGGAAACTGTGCAAATACACAGAAATTAAACAACAGGCTAGTAAATAACCTTTGGGTCTAAGAAGAAACTAAACAGGAAATCAAAAAATTTCTTGAAACTAACAAAAATGAAGACACATCGTACCAAAACCTGTGGGATACTGCAAAAGCAGAACTAAGAGGGAAGTTTGTTGCAATAAATGCTTACATCAAAAGAATACAAAGACTTCAAATAAATGACTTAATGCTACACCTCAAAGAACTAGAAAAACAAGAACAATCCAATCCTAAAAGTAGTAGACAGAAAGAAATAAGATCAGATCAGGACTAAATAAAACAAAGACCGCCCCCCCCAAAAAAAAAATTATACAAAAGATGGTTGAAACAAAAACTTGGATTTTTGAGAAGATAAATAAAATAGACAAGCCATTATCTAGGTTAACAAAAAAATAGAAGAGAGAAAACCCAAATTTAAAAAAATCAGAAATGAAAAAGGAGACAATGACTAAAAACACAGAAATACAAAGAATCATTAGAGACTAGTATAAACAATTATATGCTGACAAATATGAAAACCTGGAGGAAATGGATAAATTTCTGGACACATACTAACTAACAAGACTGAACCAAGAAGAAATAGAAAACCTGAACAGACCAATAACAAGCAATGAGACTGAAGCAGTACTCAGCAGTCTCCCAGCAAAGAAAAGCCCAGGACCAGATGGCTTTACTGCTGAATTCTATCAAAACTTCAAAGAAGAATTAATACCAATTCAATTCAAACTATCCTGAGAAACTGAAATAGATACCATTCTCCCAAACTCATTTTATGAAGCCAGCATCATCCTAATACCAAAACCAGACAAAGAGGCAACAATAAAAGAAAACTAAAGATCAACCTAACCTCTCTGATTAACACAGATTTAAAAATCCTCAACAAAATGTTAGCAATCAGAACACAGCAACACATAAAAAGATTTTCTTTTCTTTTCTTTTCTTTTTAATTATATACACATAGGGTACAACGTTGATTTTCTTTTCTTTTTTTTTCAATTTATAAAGAAAACCAGTTTATTTGGCTGACTATTCTGGGACAGCTGCATCTGGTGTGGGCCTCAGGCTGCTTCTACTCAAAGCAGAAAGCAGCAGGCACTGGTGGGTACAAGCAGATCACATGGCGAGGGAAAGCAAGAGAGAGAGAGAGTACAACGTTGAATTTGATAATTGTGTACAACATGTGGTGGTTAGATCAGTATAGTTAGTTTTTCATCATTACACTACACAATCATTCTTTGCATAGCCAAAATAATAATAATAACAATAACAATAATAATAGTAATAATTATACACCACCATCAAGTGGGATTCATCCCAGGGACGCAAGGATGGTTCATCATACACAAGTCAATAAATGTGACACANCACATCAACAAAATCAAGGACAAAAACCATATGATTATCTCAAAAGATGAAGAAAAAGCCTTCAAGAAAATTCAACATCCCTTCACGATAAACTCTCTCAGCAAATTAGGAATAGGAGGAGAGTATCTCAGCATAATAAAAGACATATATGACACACACACAGCCGATATCATCCTGAATGGGCAAAAGCGGAAAGCTTTTCCTGTAAGAACAGAACCAAGACAAGGACACCCACTCTCACCACTCCTATTTAGCACTGTATTGGAAGTGGTAGGCAGAGCAATCAGGCAAGAGAAAGAAATAAAGGGCATCTAGATTGGAAAAGACAAACTGTCCCTATTGGCAGATGACATGATCCTATATAGAAAAACCTAAAAACTCTACCAAAAACTTTAAGAGCTGATAAACAATTTCAGTAATATTGCAGGATACAAAATCAACACACAAAAATCAGTAGCATTTTTATAGTCCAATAATGAATAAACAGAAAAAGAAATTAAGAAAGCAAGCCCATTTATGATAGTCACCATAAAAATAAAATACATAGGAATCAATTTAACAAAGGAGGTGAAAGATCTCTACAACTAGAACTATGAACCACTACTGAAAGAAATTTAAGAGGACAAAAAAGGTGGAAAGACATTCCATGCTCTTGGATTGGAAGAATCACCATTGTGAAAATGTCCATACT
>NW_007746101.1:8932-13935 GCF_000696425.1 Galeopterus variegatus
ATCCGACTAGGGACTAATATACAGAAAACACAAGGAACTCAAACAGCTTTACAGTAAAAAACAAATAATCTAATTAAATAATGGGCAAATGGGGCTGAATAGACATTTTTCAAAGGAAGACATACAAATGGCCAACAGGTACATAAGAAATGCTCAACATCACTAATCATCAGGAAAATACAAATCAAAGTCATATTTAGATACTATCTCACCCCAGTTAGACTGTCCGTTATTCAAGACTGAAAATAACAAATGCTGGGGAGGATGCAGGGAAGGGGGAGTCCTCTGCACTGCTGGTGGGACTGTCAAATAGTGCAGCCACTATGGAAAGTAGCATGCAGATTTTTCAAACAACTGCGAAAACTACCGTATGATCCAGCAATCCCACTTCTGGGTGTGTACCCTAAGCAAGGGAAGTCACCATGTGGAAGGGACACCTGCACTCCCGTGCTCATCGCAGCTCTGTTCACAGTAGCCGAGGTATGGAACCGGCCTAAGTGTCCTTCAGTGGACGACTGTGTAAGGAAAATGAGGTGTGTATACACGCCATGGAACACGACTCTGCCATAAAAAAGAATCAAATTCTGCCATTTGCAGCAACATGGATGAGCCTGGAGAAAGTTATATTAAGTGAAACAAACCAGGCATAGAAAGAGAAATGCCACATGTCCTCACTCTCGAGTGGGTGCTAAGAAAGAAAAGACCCACCACAGTGACAACAGGCAACCTCCCGAAGGAGAGAACAAATCCGTGATGACCGGAGGTGGGAAAGGGGAGCGCGGGGGTTCCGGGAGGACCTGGGTAAGGGACACAGAGTAATTCCAGTTGGTGGGTGGCCGCTCTGCTGGACGCCCTGGCGCACTTGGTGCCGAGAAGTGCCAGCCTCGGACGCGGAAACGCGTCCCCGCCACGATGGGAGTGTCCTGTCAAGGGGTGAGAGGCCCGGCGGCTTCCTGCTGCGAGGCGGCCGCCGCATCCCCGCGGCGGGAAGTCCGCAGGGACCGGGAGGAACCTGGGGGCCGCGGCTGCAGCGCCCGAGCCCCGAGTCCAAGTCTGAGCAGCGAGCGCCGCACCCCTCGGGCCGCTGATCCCAGCCCCGAACCTCCAGCGAAGAACCTGAGATGGGGGAACGTTCCCTACGAGTCACGTCAGCTCCACCGTGAGCTACTCGGAAGCGAGAACCTTGGCTTCCTCGTGGTCGTTGTGACCTGCGCATAAAGGTTGAATTGAAAAAAAAGATGTAATTACGACTTGTAATAATGAGTATGCTAATAATATTGGTTTGATCACCACGTACTGTGCACAGATGACGATAGTCAACACTGTTCCCCCAAAATACGTGTGATCAATTACGCTTCAATACAAATAAAAAAATAAGTCAAACCCAGTTTAAAAACAACCTAATAAGTGTTTCTTTGGGAGGACTTTTCTGCACAGATTGGACATACTGAGGTTCCTGTTAAATTCAGTGATTTCTGCACTAAAGCAACATGCTTCACCCTTTTTATACTTTCCTGTAGTGAGCATATTCATTTTCGTTACTTCAAGAACGTTAATCTTGCAATCACGTTCAAAATTTAAGTCAGCTGTCTCAAAAAATTGCACTGCTATTTGATGCTACCAAAAAAATCTTTTAATAACGTATTTATTGTTGGGGGAGGGACTGTTTCCATAGCAACATCTACTTTGACTGGACCAGTCCCTTGATCCAACATTGCAAATCATCACATAAGATGCCCTGTGGTAAGTAGTCATGTGACCTGAGAGGTCCAGGTAAATTCCCCCCAAATCTCTCTTTCTCGTGACCCTGCCATGTTGTCTAAAATTCTAACAGCAATGAGTCTGTCCTTCGAAGGCACCTGTTTTAAGGTAAAATGCTCTCTGTAAGTGACAGTCCATGAAAACAAGTGAGAAGAAACTGGGCAGCAGTCGGAGCCCCAGCCTGAGAGATCTTAGTCCCCTAAACTGTGGACGTCTCAATTAAATGGGCACAGTAAAGAGATGCCTGCCTTTTGCACAGGTTGTTGCAAGGACTGAGTCCAGTTTAAAAGTATGAGTTCCCTTTTTTTGCCTATAGCCAGACTATAGAAAAAAAGAGAAGGAAGTACCAAGAATTAGGGGGCCAGGCCAGTGTTCGAAGAGGAAGAGGATTCTCAGAGATGAGGTGAAATCGCCTGGAGTGAACTGTAAATCCCTGTTTTGAAGAAGGTTGTGAGACACCGTGGTGACTGTTTTCCCCAAGGTCAGCCTCAAACGGTTCAGGATGTTCCCAGCAATTTCTGAGGACATTTTGCTATGATGCTCCCTCCACAGCCTCTCCTAGCTCTTGAATCCCTCCCCAGCCTCTCCTAGCTCTTGAGCAAATCCCCTCTTCAGTCCTGCCACCTCTGGGGATGACCTACACCACGAGGTTACTCCCTGTTCTGCAGGATCAAGTGTTTTTTTTTCAAATCTTCCACACATCACAGGGTGTGCCCTGTTTCTCCTGCTCCAGAAACTGGTGGGGAAACTCATTTTCACCCTAAAAATATGTTCTTTTAAAATAATTCATTATAGATTAAAATAGAGATTACAAGAGTACTGCCTCTAGCTATTGCCCCACTAATCAGTTTTGGAATTCTGCATTTAATTGTTTCACTGTAGTGTAGGTTTTCATTTTAAAGCGTAGTCAAGTGAATCTAATTTTCTTATACAAGCTCCCTTCTGAGAGGGTTGCCATGGCAGTGAGTTATCAGCCTGAAATTCTTAAACGGTGGTTTTATTTCATTATCTGAGTTTCCATTACAGGCTACATCCGTCAGTGAAGTCCCCTCTTCAAGAAGACTCCTGTAGTCTTAAAAAGTTCACTTTTTCAGAAATAAGAATCTGGGGTTGGATTCAAGATGGTGACGGGTCTGGAGCGGGGGTGCCAGAAGACAGCGCAAGCCTGAGAAGTGTGCGCTGTGCTGCCAGAGTACTATCTGCATTTCCAAGAGCAACAAAAAATGAATAAATCGTTGATCAACTAATCTACAATGATAAAAAAGCAACTACAGATTCGAGGTTTTAGGGCCGACACCAAAGAAGATTCCTGAGAGCGCCCAAGCCACGCTGCAGGACTGAGTGAGCAGCCTGAGGCAACAAAGGCCAAGGAACATGGCAGCGATGATGCAGAAATGGAGAGGAAGACGCCTGACTGGCCCAGCTCTGTGAGCTCTGTGAGTGACCCCCAGCCCGGCTCCACTTGCGGGGCAGACGCCTGTCTGGCTTCCGCCTACCACACCAGGCTAGGCACTGGCACCAGCGCTGCCTCCATTTTCTCAGGTGAGGACGGAGCAGGCTGGCTCGGCCAGGCCTGCCCTCCTTGCTTGGCGCGGCTCCTCACTGAGCCTTGCCACTTGTGTGCCCTGGCGCAGGGCCTCCCGGGGCCTGTGGACCGGCCTCTAATCCCACTACCCCCACGGATCTCTGGTGGGGCTGGTGGTGTGGGGAGCCCCCGGCCAGCGTCAGGAGGGCAGGGAAGAGGAGGCCGGCCCGATTGTCACTCCACTGCACCCTGGGTGCCGGCCCCAGGTAAACTTCCTGTTTCTGAGAAGCAGATACCATCTCTGTGACCATCAGTTCGGAAGAACCCCAAACTGATTTCGGGTTGGGAGAGGTGTGGCCGGAGCGCTCCCAAGCTCGCTTGAACCTGCTGGAGTGCTGACTGCGGGCGGGCGTCGGAGTCAGTCCGCACCGCAGGGATTCAAAGAGGAACTGTGTGCTGTGGGATCCTCCCACAGGAGGTCAAGCCCTGGTGTGGGAGATAATTCAACTACATAAATAACCACAATACCAGGAGGAAGGTGAGAAGCCCAGAGAAAGCCCTATCCAGGACCACAAAAGCACCCAGAGCATCCCTAGCAGAAACCTGAAAGTCTTCCTGGGCAGGTCAGGGCCAAGCAGGGGCTTGAAGTCCCGGCTGATAGACGAGGATTGCAGAAGACACGCCCCAGCCTTGTACTGAGCGCACAGAGTGGGGAGGGGTCCGGCAAAGGAGGCGGAGACTTGACAAAAAGCACACACCCTGTGGGCCACCTCTGCAAGGTCCAAAAGCCCCACCTAGTGCACACAGAGTGGGGAAAAGCCCAGATATAGAGGTGGAGACTCGACATAAAACACATACCCTGTGGGGCCACCACTGTATAATCCAGCAGCCAGGACCAGAGCACACGGAACAGAGAGAAGTGCTACACGGGAACTGGAAGCTCAAAAGAGACCACACACCCTGCAGTACCGTCCTGAGATCTAGCAGCCCAGTAGAGTCCAAGCTAACCAGAGAGGAGGCTTCCCGGAGAGGCCCAAGACCCAAGGCAAACACACACACAAGAGACTAGAGGCCAACTGAGCAGTCACAGAGGTAGCCATACCAAATTGACAAACACAGCCATACNAAAAAAAAAAACAATTCTAACATTCATATGGAACAACAAAAGACCTTGTATAATCAAAGCAATCCTAAGCAAAAATAAATAAATAAATAAAGCTGGAGGTGTAACACTACCCAACTTCAAATTATACTACTTAGCTGTATAATGAAAACAGTACTGTACTGGCATAAAAGCAGACCTTTAAACCAATGGATCAGAATAGAGAACACAGAAATCAACCCATATACTTACAGGCAACTGATATTTGACAAAGTCAACAAGAACATCACTGGGGAAAAGACTGCCTCTTGGATAAATGGTACTGGGAAAATTGGACATCCATACGCAGAAGGATGAAACTAGACCCATACCTCACCCCATATACCAAAATCAACTGAAAATGGATTAAATACTTAAGTATAAGACCTGAAACTATAAAACTACTAAAACATAGCAGGAAAACTTCAGGAAGTAGGACTGGGCAAAGACTTTATGAATAAGATCCGAAAAGCACAGGCAACAAAAGGAAAACAAATGGGATTATATCAAACTAAAAAGCTTCTGCTGGGCCAGCCCGGTGGCGCACTGGATAGTGCGCCGCTTGGGAAGCGCGGC
>NW_007746102.1:0-607 GCF_000696425.1 Galeopterus variegatus
AGGGCCATCCATGTCATTGCAAATGGCCGTATTTCATTCTTTTTTATAGCTGAGTAGTATTCCACTGTATAGATATACCACATTTCCATATCCACTCATCCAATGATGGACATTTGGGCTGGTTCCAACTCTTGGCTATTGTAAAGAGTGCTGCAATGAACATTGGGGAACAGGTATACCTTCGACTTGATGATTTCCATTCCTCTGGGTATATTCCCAGCAGTGGGATAGCTGGGTCATATGGTAGATCTATCTGCAATTGTTTGAGGAAACTCCATACTATTTTCCATAGAGGCTGCCCCATTTTACAGTCCTACCAATAATGTTTGAGAGTTCCTTTTCCTCCACAACCTTGCCAGAATTTATTGTTCAGAGTCTTTTGGATTTTAGCCATCCTAACTGGGGTGAGATGGTATCTCAGTGTGGATTTGATTTGCATTTCACAAATGCTGAGTAATGTTGAGCATTTTTTCATATGTCTGTTGGCCATTCGTATATCTTCCTTAGAGAAATGCCTATTTGCTCTTTTGCCCATTTTTTTTTATGGCGTTGCTTGTTTTTTTCTTGTAAAGTTGTTTGAGTTCCTTGTATATTCTGGATATTAATC
>NW_007746102.1:2614-3015 GCF_000696425.1 Galeopterus variegatus
TGGTCCTTTTGTTTGATTTTATTAATATGGTGTATCACATTTATTGATTTGCGTATGTTGAGCCAACTTTGCATCCCTGGGATGAATCACACTTGATCGTGGTGAATAATTTTACGTATGTGTTCCTGTATTCTGTTTGCTAGTATTTAGTGAGGATTTTTGCATTTCTATTCATCAATAATATCGGCCTGTAGTTTTCTTTTTTGGTTGTATCTTTACCTGGTTTTGGTATCAAGATGATGTTTGCTTCATAGAATGAGTTTGGGAGATTTGCCTCTGTTTCAATCTTTTGGAATAGTTTGTAAAGTATTGGTATCAATTCCTCTTTGAACATTTGGTAAAATTCTGCTGTGAATCCATCTGGTCTTGGGCTTTTCTTTATTGGGAGCCTTCTGATAACA
>NW_007746102.1:3948-6200 GCF_000696425.1 Galeopterus variegatus
TTGTTGGGATCCTTCTGATAACAGCTTCAATCTCCTTTATTATTATTGATCTGTTCAGATTTTCTACATCTTCATGGCTCAGTTTTGGGAGCTTGTGTGTCCAGAAATTTATCCATTTCCTTCAGATTTTCAAATTTGTTGGTGTGTAGTTATTTATAGTAGTCTCGAATGATTCCTTGTATTTCAGATGAATCAGTTTAAAGTTTATTTTATTTGATATGGATATGGCTTCTCCTGCTTACTTTTCGTTTTGATATGGATATGGCTTCTCCTGCTTACTTTTCGTTTTCACTTGCATGGACTATCTTTTTCCAGCTCTTCACTTTCAGTCTACATTTGCCTTTAATATTTAGGTGAGTCTCTTGTAGGCAGCATGTTGGGTCTTATTATTATTATTTTTTTAATGCATTCAGCTACTCTATAACATTTAATGGAAGAGTTTAATCCATTTACATTCAATGTTATTAGCAATATGTGAGAACTTATTTCTGCCATTTTGTTAACTTTTTCCTGGTTGTTTTACAGACCCATAGCTCCTTTCTTTTTCTCTTGTTATTTACCTTTGTGAATTGGTGGTTTTCCATGGAGATAATCCTTACTTTCTTTCTTTTTCTCATTTGCATATGTGCTGTAATTTCTTTTTCATGGTTATCTTGAGGCTAACATAAAGAGTCTTGTAGTTATAATAAACTATTTTAAGCTGATAGAAACTCTACTATGGTCACATGAAAATTCTGTAGTCTTCCCCTATCCACACACGAATTATGTCTTNCTTGTAAGGCTGGTCTAGTAGTGATAAATTACCTTAGCTTTTGCTTGTCTGGGAAGGTCTTTATTTCTCCCTCTTTTCTGAAGGATAGCTTTTCTGAGTAAGGTATTCTTGGCTGACTTTTTTTTTCTTCCAGCACTTTGAATATATAATATTATTCTCTCCTGGCCTGCAAGGTTTCTGTTGAGAAATCTGCTAATAGTCTCATCGGAATTCCCTTATATGTGATTTGACACTTTTCTCTTGCAGCTCTTAGAATTCTCTTTGTCTTTGACGTTTGACAGTTTGATTATGATGTGTTTCAGTTTTAGAATTGAGTCTAATTGGGGAACTCTGTACTTCTTGAATCTGAATGTCCACATCTCTCCCAATATTTGGGTATTTTTCATGTATGATTTTTTTAAATAGTGTTTCTGTGCCTTTCTCCATCTCTTCTCCCTCTGGAACATCTACAATTAGAACATTTGTTCACTTAATGGTGTCCCGTAAGTCTTGTAGGGTTTCTTAATTTATTTTCATTCTTATTTCTTTTTCTCTATGACTCAACATTTCAAAAGATTTCTCTTCAAGTTCAGAAATTCTTTCTTCTGCTTGATCTTATCTGTTGTTGAAGCCCTCAATTGTATTTTTAATTTCATTCTTTGAACTCTTTGGCTACACAATTTCTGTAAGGTTCTTTTTTATGATATCTATTTCTTTGTTAAATTTCTCATTTAGATCATGAATTGTTTTCCTGATTACATTGAATTGTTTGTCTGTGTTCTCTTGTGTGTTGCTGAGATTGTTATTTGAAATTCCCTAAGAGGCATATTGTATCTGTTTTTTCTTTTGTGTCTATTACTGGGGATTTACTGTATTCCTTTGGGGGGGGATTATCATGTTTCTTTGCTTTTTCATGTCTCTCATGTCCTTATATTGATATCCATGCATCTGATATAGTAGTTGCTTTTCCAAATGTTATGGAATGGATTATGTAGAAGTGACTTTTTCCTGTAGGTGGGTTCTAAGGTGTCTCTTGGGTATGTTGCATTGGCTTTGGTTTTGGGTGGACTCAGTAGTATAGTCTCTATGCAGTTTCTTCAGTTGTAATTCTCTTCAGCAATGTCTGCGAATGCCTCTGTGGCCTAGACTGCAAAAGTCTGTGCCAACGCTGGCTGTATTTTCTGGGTTGGAGACTCTGGGCTGGTTGTTGGGCCATATGTGTGTGGGTGTAGAGGGTCAACTGGCTGGTAGTTGCTCTGAGGTGCAGAGTTGCTGCCTGACTGGCTATCAGACCAGGTGTGGGCATGGAACTCTGAGTTTGTCTCTCCCAGATGGTGGTGCACTGCCTGACCAGCTTTTGGGCTTGATGCAGATGTGCCTGGGTGCATGGTGGTAGGTCAAGTGGCTCTGTGAAGGCCTGTTAGAAGAGTGGATTCCACTACAGCAGGGCCAGGTGGCTCCACAGAGGCCTGTTGGAGGTGGTAAAATCACTGCCTGAACC
>NW_007746102.1:6537-7745 GCF_000696425.1 Galeopterus variegatus
ACAGCAGGGCCAGGTGGCTCCACAGAGGCCTGTTGGAGGTGGTAAAATCACTGCCTGAACCACTGTCAAGCAGGGAGCATGCATGCACAGGTTCAGCAGGGCCTGACACCCCTGTGTAGGGCTGCTGGATCAGCTGTTGACCCTGCAGCAGGCCTGCAAGTGTGCAGCATGGCCCATTAGCTTTGTACAGGTCTTCTGTGGGAAGACAAAGCCATTGCCTGATTGCTGTTGGTCAGAAAGCAGGTGTACACTAGTGTAGCTGTAGAGGGCCATTAGATCAGTTGTGTTGAGCCTGGATCGAGCCTGCAGGGATGAATCTAGGCCTGGCAACTCTGTAGAAGTCTGCTGTGGATTGTTGCCAATCAGGAAGCTGGTGTACACTAGTGCAGCATGGCCTGGAAGCTTTATGGAGGGCCATCAGGGGGAGGCAGAGCTACTGCCAGACTGGCTCTCAGGGCTGCAGGGGGACCTGTGGGATGCAAGGGGACCCATGGGCTCAACTGGCAGGGTAGGTTTACACAAATATGGTTGAACATCACTTATTGGTAGCTTCCCCAATGAGCAGGCCTACCTGTTTCCCTGGGGGAGTAAGGGGTGCCACACAGGTTCAGATGCTGGGGTCTCAGTCTTTCTGTCTGGTCTAGGCTCTAGGCAGCCAGGGTTGTGGTTTTGCTGGCACTCATGTGAACATGGTAGAATGAAGGTGGGACCTCAGGGTGGAGGGAGTTAATTTTCACTGGTCCCCAGGGCAGGATATACTCTAGCAGTGGATTTGGTTTTAAGATCGTACTATGCCATAGTTGCTTAAGTCATAAGGCTGGGGTTACTCTATCTAGGCTTCTACTATAAGGCTGTGCAGCTGCAAAAACTCCCAGGTTCTCTCCAAACTGGATTTGGGGCCTTAGAAGTCTGGGAGACTCTCTTGTGGCTGGGATTCTGGTATTCGTAGTGGCATTGGAAACAGCTGCATTTTTCTGGCTTACCTTCTCACTGCCTCACTGAGCCAGTCCCTATGGGGAGACAGTGAGGCAGAGGCAGGATGCCTTGCTCTGCTCTCTATAGCAGTATCCTGGTTTTCCATGCTCCATAAGGATTTTATCACTCCCTTGGTGCTCTGCAGCATATTTCTTCAGTCATTCCAGTCAAAATATAGATGCTTATTTGTTGTTTTGGTCTCTTTTTGTGGGGACATGAGCACCAGACAACCC
>NW_007746102.1:8086-10889 GCF_000696425.1 Galeopterus variegatus
ATATAGATGCTTATTTGTTGTTTTGGTCTCTTTTTGTGGGGACATGAGCACCAGACAACCCCAGTTGGCCATCTTGTTCCTCTAATATCTTTTTTTTTTTTCTTTTTTGTCTTTTTTCATGACCGGCAATGGGATCGCAACCGTCGGTGTTGCGCCTGCACCTCGCTCAGCCAGTGAGCGGCTGGTCTGTATGTGGGATCCGACCCCTCGGCGGGAGCGCCACTGCGCTCCCAAGCAGCGCACTGTAGCAGTGCACCACCGGGCCAGCCCGTTCCTCTAATATCTTTAAAAAATAATCTTAGAAGAGTAATTCTTTTATTTTTGTTTTTTGGAAGGGAGGTAGTGTGTGTGTGTGTGTGTGTGTGTGTGTGTGTGTGTGTGTGTGTGTGTGTGTGCATATACACATGTGTGTACATACATGTGGCTTGAGGTTGCAGAAATTATAAAAATTTTATTTTAAAACAAAATTGTGACTATCAAAATGATAGATGGAAAATATAGAATATCATGCTGTCTTAGGTCACCTGAGGAAGGGATAGTAGGATTTTTTGGCATTTCTGCCAATAATTTATGAATTAACTGACTAAGCACTTTTGCATCTATACTTATGATGAGATGCTGTGAAAATGTCACATGGTGAACCACAGCCTGCCTTGCTGTTGTCCCCATACCCATAAAAAAATTGTTTCTGACAGTTCTCATTCTTCTAAACAGGTCCCTGTGACTTCTTTAGGGTTGGTTTGATTTAAAACATATTTAAAGATGCATTCAGCATCTTTTCCTCTACAGGAGTAAAGCTTAAACAAATTATTGTGTCTCATATACATTTGGTATTTATAGCAATTTTCAGGCAAAGCTCAGAGATATAAGTACTGTATGTACTTTGCAAAATAATAGAGCTTAAATGCATCAAGTAAATCTGTTGCTACCCATGATGCTTATTTCTTCTCCCTGTTCAAGTCATTTGTTTTGTTTCACATGACATAGACTGAAACTTAAAAACTTGAAAAATTTTTAAGTAGCATTGTGATGTTTAAAATTTTTATTACAGGGCTGGCCTGGTGGTGCACTGCTATAGTGCGCCACTTGGGAGCGCGGTGGCGCTCCCACCGAGGGTTCGGATCCCACATACAGACTGGTTCCCGCTCGCTGGCTGAGCGAGGTGTGGGCGCAACACCGAGGGTTGCGATCCTGTTGCCGGTCCTGGTCCGGTACGGGCGTGACACTGAGGGTTGCGATCCGTTGCCGGACATGAAAAAAGACAAAAAGAAAAGGGAAAAAAAATTTTTTTTTTATTACAAACATAATTCTTCAACTTGAGCTTTAATCTTGAATCTTGTCATTAGTGGGGAAAAAAAAATTTTTTTTATTACAAACATAATTCTTCAACTTGAGCTTTAATCTTGAATCTTGTCATTAGTGACCATAACAAATTTGCTTAAGTTGTCATGTTTCTGTATTTCTACTTATGTAAAAAATAGTGTGTGTAATTTACTTAACCTGAATGGTTATATTAACTTTTATGTTAAATGCCATAGGTCTGTGTTTAATAGTCTTTGGTTAAGGTATTAAAGAAGTCAGAATTAACTGGTTACCAACCACATAACCACCTTATAAAAATGATACAATCTACTTTTACAGATTCTGTTCAGGGAAGGCAAGTAACTTGTCTAGGTCACAGAATTAATCATCTGCACTAACATTAATTTTTCTTTTTTTAATATGTTTTATTTTATTTTATATTATTAATATTATTTTTTTACATTCTAGGATGTTGTTGTGGAGCAGTTATGAGGGAGAGGACGAGGGGAAAAGGGAAGGAAATGTGGTGGAAGAAGGAGAAAGGATGAAGGATAGGATTGAGGCCTGTGGCACCATCCTCATTCCCGCAGGGGGGCTTCCAGCGGTGGCATGGTCATTACCAGGCTGGGTGCAAATGTCGGGGGGTTGTGGCAAAAGCCCTTGCCTCCCACCTCCACAGCTCAGGAACCCTGGGCCCTTCCTGCTGTGGTTTGGTGGTGGTTGCTTGGCTGGCTGCAGGTGTGGGGGTGTATTGGCCCAATACCACCTTGACTCATGAGAGCCCAGGGGGCTTCCTGCAGTGTCTCAGAGGTTGTTGTTCTGGTGGTTGCACTTGTCTGAGATGTGTGGCCAGGGCCCTCAGCTCCTACCCTTGGGACTGGTTGTGGGTATTGGGGGGCATGGCTGAGGATCCCGGCCCTCCCCTCTTTCTGGTTTGGTAGCCCAGTGGACTTCTGGTCCTTCTAGGTATTATAGGTGTTCTTTGGTGAAATGAGACCTTTACTAGTTAATATCAGACTTTGTCTCTGGTTGTGGGTACTTTGTTTTTTCTCTCAGTTCTGTGTTGTATTATTTGCTGTTCCCACCACCCAAACTCTGCACTGGAGCTAATTTGCCATCGTTTGCTTACTTCTAAAACGGGGGAACTTCCTGTGGGGACAGCAGTTGAGCTCTGTGGTTAAGCTGAATTGCCGCTTTGCTGCTGATTCCCTAGGGAAGGCTTTTTGTGCAGCTCAGATTTTAATAGTTGACTTTATAGGTACTTACGGTTTTAGTGAAATCTGGTGCACCTGGGTTGTGTAGAAACATGTCTCCTCTGAGTGGTCCTACACTGATTGGAGGGCAGATCAACTGTCCTTTCTGTGCCCCAGTGTTCTTCAGATGGGCCCATCTCCCGCACCATCCATGCTCCAAACACTTCCCATGGGATGGGCCATGCATTGGTCCCTTGCTATGACTCACCAGCCTCTGAGTGGCTCCTGTTTTTCAGTTGTTGTGGCTC
>NW_007746102.1:11267-13935 GCF_000696425.1 Galeopterus variegatus
GTCCTACACTGATTGGAGGGCAGATCAACTGTCCTTTCTGTGCCCCAGTGTTCTTCAGATGGGCCCATCTCCCGCACCATCCATGCTCCAAACACTTCCCATGGGATGGGCCATGCATTGGTCCCTTGCTATGACTCACCAGCCTCTGAGTGGCTCCTGTTTTTCAGTTGTTGTGGCTCTCGGTCCTATGTGGGTACACGGGAACACTATTAGTGGTCTTGTTGTCCTGGGTGCCACCAAGGCCCTCTTCCCTGCTGCCTCCAAGCAATTTCATCAGAAAGGCACAGCTGTGGCTTTTGCCAGCTCCTGCTCCATGCGCTAAGCAGCTCCAGCCTGGAAATGGCCAGGATTCGAAATGGTCAGAGGGGTTTTTTCTTTCTCTCATCGTGGCTTCTCCCACCTTCATACACTCCACAGGTCTCTCCTCCTCTTCCCCTGAGCTCTAGGAGCCCCGGCTTGGCTCTCACGCTTTTCTATATTTGTAAATTGGTTGATCTGTGGGAGAGAGTGAGACTGGGGACCATCTATTGTGCCATCTTGACCAGAAGTCTCGCTTTCAGGCCTGCAACACCATCCACAGGGTCTCAAGTGTTGGCATAAGGTCACCACTGCAGAGCCGGCTCTTTTCCCAGGGGGATCCCCACTGCTGCACTGCTCCTGCCATGCTCCCTCCTGGCCGCAGTGCCACCACTGGCTCTCTACTTCCGCTAATTTTTCTTTCATTAAAATTTTAAAACACATGCAAAACTAGAAGTAGCAGTGTAATTTATTCATTGCTGAGATCAAATAATTAATTATTAATTCTTGGCCAGTCTTATTTAATCTACACTCTTTCCCACCTTCCTTCTCCCCCTGTTGTGTTTTGAAACAAATATTCATATTACTTATGTCTAAAAACTAAAAATTATTAAAGAAATTACAAGCAATACTTGACCACACTTAAAAATTATAATTTCTTAATTTCTTTAATTATAAGGGGCTCAAGTTTCTATCACATTTTTAAAATTTATATGCTTGACTTAGAATTATGAGGTAATACATTAACATTGATTGATGCAATTGGTTTATTTTAACCTAAAGTTCCCCTCGTCATTTTCAAAATATTTCTTACAATTCAATTGTTGAAGTAACAGGATTGTTTGATAGAATTTTCCAGTCTAATTGCAATCTTCTCACACTATTTCACATGTTTTGCTGTTGCTGTGTATTCTATAAAGCTATTGTTCAATTCAGATTGAACAGGTAGGAACTCTATATTTTTAAAGGTTCTTTTACAGGCAATAATGAGTACTTAAATCAAGAAGTACCTATTGTCTAATTTTCTCTCTTTTTGCAACTATTAATGATTATTTCATTGAGTTACAAAATTATGATATTCTAATTCTATTAATTATTCTTTATTTTTCAGCTAGAATAGTTTTATAAAGAGGAAATTTCCCTCATCAACTGTTTGGTTATCCTTGGGTATAGTTCATATAGAAAGTCCAGATTATTGCTTGATATTTTTCCCTTTATTTACAAGTTTTTGAAAATACTGAGTTAGTGATATGGCATTCTATATAAGTAATGAATTAGGTTCTTTTAAAAAAATTATTATGAACTCATGGATTAAATACTATTTATAAATTTATCTTCCATTCATAAAAATATAATAATATTATTTAATACAGAAATAGTTATAAATGAATTGTAACATAATACATAAACTTTCTCTTTATTGCTTTTTTTACTTAGGAATATATACTGGGGGTCGCTCCATAGCAACATATGGCTAGTTATTGTTTTGTTTTTTACAAATATGTATACTTTATTCTATAGATATTATATTAGTCCATTTCTGTCACATATAACAAGATACATGGAGCCAGGTAATTTATAAGAAAATGGAATTTATTGCTTACAGTTTTGGAGGCTGGGAAGTCCAAAATCCAGGGAACACATTTGGTGAAGGTCTTGGTGATAACGACAATGACCCAAGAGTCTCACATGGCAATAAATGGCAGAACAGAGAGGGAAACTCTTATTTGCTCTCCTTTTAAAGATATAAGAACCACTCCTCTGACCACCATTATTAGTCCATTCACTATGTCATGGTCCTAAAATCTAATCACCTCTTCAAGACCCCATCTTTCAGTTACCGCAATAGGACTTCCATCCTCTTAACACTGTCACAGTGGGGACCAAGCCTCTAACTTTTAAACTTTTTGCGGGACACAATTCAATCCATAATAGATATGAAATCATTTATTCATCAAGTTTCCTAATAATGACTATGTTCAGTCATTTATTACTGAAAATTTTAATGGTCTAATCAACATTCATTTGCATGTCTTCCAAATTTTTTCTTTTTTCTTTTTTTCTTTTCCTTTTTGTCTTTTTCCGTGTCCGGCAACAGATCGCAACCCTCAGTGTTGCCCCCGTACCGGACCGGGACCGGCAATGGGCTCGCAACCCTCGGTGTTGCTCCCGCGCCTCGCTCAGCCAGGGAGAGGGAACCGGTCTGTATGTGGGATCCGAACCGTTGGCGGGAGCACCGCCACGCTTCCCAAGCGGCACACTATAGCAGTGTGCCACCGGGCCGGCCCCCCAAATTTTTTCTATGGAAACTTATTTATTTATTTATTTTTATTTTGTCAATATACAATGTAGTTGATTATTATGTCCCATC
>NW_007746103.1:0-13934 GCF_000696425.1 Galeopterus variegatus
AGGAATGGAAATCATCAAGTCGAAGGTATACCTGTTCCACAATGTTCATTGCAGCACTCTTTACAATAGCCAAGAGTTGGAACTAGCCCAGATGTCCATCATCAGATGAGTGGATACGGAAAATGTGGTATATCTACACAATGGAATACTACTCAGCTATAAAAAAGAATGAAATACTGCCATTTGCAACAACATGGATGGACCTTGAGAGAATTATATTAAGTGAAACGAGTCAGGCAGAGAAAAAGAAATACCACATGTTCTCACTTATTGGTGGGAGCTAAAAATAAGTAAATAAATTCACTCACACACAAAAAATAACTGGGGGGGGGAAGAAGATATAACAACTTCAATCCTTTGAAGTTGTTACAACAAGCAAACGGAAAGGACATTGTTGGGTGGGAGGGGGGAGAGGGAGGAGGGAGGGAGGTTTCGGTGATGGGCCATAAAAATCAACCACATTGTATATCGACAAAATAAAAATAAAAAAAATAAAAATAAATAAATAAAGATCCAATAAAAGAAAAAATAAAAATAAAAAATAAAAAAAATAAAATCCCATTTCTTTTCTACAGTGCGTTTTTTTAAAAACTTTATTTTGAAATTCAGATTCACGGAAAGTTGTTACCCTTTGTCTGTTTCTTTTGATGGGTACATCGTATGTAACTAGTTAAATGGAATCATGCAATATGTGATCTTTTGAGGTTTTTCTCTTAGTTTAATGCCCTTGAGGTCCATGCACGTTGCTGCATGTATCAATAGTTTGTTCCTTTTTATTACTGATTGGTATTCCATGGTATGGGTGTACCACAGGTTATTTAATCTTTCACCTGTTAGACATTTTGGTTGTTTCCAGTTTGGAGCTATTACAAATATAGCTGCTGCTCTGAACAATTATGTGCAGGTTTTTGTGTGGATGTAAGTTTTATTTTTCTGGGAATAAATGTCCAGGAATGGATTTAAAACACAGTGTTTTAAAAAGTTCATTCTGCTTTGTGGACAATGCACTGTAGAGGATCAGATTGGCAGCAGGGAAACAATTTATTATCAAAACAGCAGCTGAGAGATCATTGTAAAATATAATCATGTCTCCACTCTGCCTCCTCCTCCTTAGAGTAAAATCCAGAGCCCTCCAGTTACCACTTCATGATCTGCAAGCACCCCTCGCATCTTGAGCCTCATTCCTCTACCCTCTTCCTCCCTTGCTCCACTCCAGCCTCACTGGTCACCTTGAACAGGCCAAAAATGCCTGCTTCAGGATTCTTGCTCTCCATATCCCTTCTGCCTAAAATGTTCTTTCTCCAAATACCTGCATGGCTCTCTCCCTCATCTCCTGCCAGTCTTTGCTCCAGCATCCCTTTCCCAGTGAGGCCTTCACTGATCTCCCTGTTTACAGTCGTAACCCAGCCTCTCCCCCGCACACACACACTCCTGCCTCCTTTCCTATCTAGCACCTCTCACCATCTGTCACACTGTGTATTGTACCTGTTTATTGCCTGCTTTCCCTGACTGGAATACAGACTCCTTAAAGGCAGGGATTTTTGTCTGTTTTATTCTCTACTGAGTCCATAGCATCTGGAATCGTGCCTAGCATATAGTAAGGGCTCAATAAACATTTGCTGAGTGAATCACTTTAGGAAGCTCTGGCAGCAGTCCAGATGACAGCTAAGACTGCTTGGACCAGTGTAGCGACAATGGAAGGAAGTGGACATACTCAACATATATTCAAGAGGCAACCCGTTCCATTTTGTATAGCTCTGAAGAGTGGAAAGTTTTTCTTTGTGTTGAATGCAAATTTACTTCTTCGTTTCTTCCAACTGGCGGCCAGCCCTTGGGGCTATTCAGAGGAAGCTTAATCCCCTCCCATTCTTTCTTTGGAATGAAATCTACAACAGTTTTCTCCTTTCTTCCTATGATGGTTTTTAGGACCCTTTTGGAATGGATACATCCTTTTAAAGAGTAGAAAAGGACAGTCATCTTTGACCTAATTACTATTTTTTTCACTAATAGAATCCTAGATTCGTTAAGACTCTTTTAGTAGCAAGAGACAGAAACTCAACTCAAATGGACTTAAGTGTGAAGTTGCTTATGGCTCACATAATCATGAGGACTAGAGATATATCTGGTGTTAAGTAGGCACGGATGCTCATGTTATGTTATTGGTAATCTCCCTCTCTCCATTCTTGCCTCAAATTTTCTTTGTGTTGATTCATTCTCTGGCAGTTTCTTCCTTTGTAATGTTCATCTGGCCACCAGCAGTTGTCAACTATGTGGGAAGAGAACATCTCTTTCCCATCAGGTCCAGCAAAAATACCACAATTGACCCATCACTGTCTAATTGGGTCTTCATATTGGATTAGTTTGTCCATTGACCCTTCCAATATTATGACATTGGGGCTATTTCCCTTAAAGTGAAGAGAACTGAAGAACAAAGAATTGAAGAAATTTCCCCAAAGTCACGAAGCAAATCACTGAATAATTTAACTCAAGATTCTTCTGTTTAATCAAAGTAACAACTATACCTTGTCAGGTGTTGTAAATTTAATCTTTTTTTTTTTTCCTTTTTGTCTTTTTTCGTGACCGGCAATGGATTGCAACCCTCAGTGTCGCGCCCGCACCGGACCAGGACTGGCAACGGTATCGCAACCCTCGGTGCTGCGCCTGCACCTCGCTCAGCCAGTGAGCGGCCGGTCTGTACGTGGGATCCGAACCCTTGGGCCGCCGCGCTTCCAAGTGGCAGTGCGCCACCGGGCCGGCCCGTAAATTTAATCTTTTATTCTCTACTTTCCACTTTCCTCCACTTCTTAAAAGAACATTCCTCCCAAATAGCTGAAAGCATCATTGCAAGAAGTATGAACTTGAAATATTTAAGAGAATTAAAACCAGGAGGGAAAAAAGGCAAAATAGTTATAAAGAGAAAGTTGAGGAGATATGAAAACAGCAAGTCTAACTGTTGGTGATTTAGTTTCTAAGAAGAGTTTGAAGTTTGCACCAGCAAGATCAACTTCCATTTTGCCCCGTTTTAACTTTCTCTCTCTGAGTACAGTATTGTAACAGGAAACGGTCAGTTCATAATGTTAATTAGTGGTTAAGCCAAGGTTTTATTCCATGGTACCACAGGAAGGCCAACTTCCATGGAGAAGGTTCTGAAATGAGCCGGAAATACAATCTTAAATATTGGCATTCTGAGGTTTGTAACATCACACATTATACGCAGTACTAGAAATTTTATAAATTAATCCATGTCATTTCTTCCCAGCCAAGAAAGCAACTGGATTTGTCTGATGTTCTGGTTGCCTGGAGTACTTCATGATTTGTTAACAAAGCTTCTGTAAGCACCCATTGTTGAAAACCAATACAGATATGTTTTTGCTGCAAAAATTGTGATCATCTTCTAACTGACTTGTATAATGTCCACGTAACTGGGCTTTTTGGATTTGTCTTCTGGGCTAGGAAAGAAGGTGTTTTTTGTTTGTTTGGTTGGTTTTGTTTTTTTAACCTTTTCTTTTGTCTCCAAAAAGTAGCTGGTAATAAACTTCATGTAATGCTTGAAGATCAACAGTGACCCTTTAATTTATTGTTTTCTGGTCATTCAAATTCTGGGTCTTTCCACCCACCACTACAGCATCAAAGGTGAATGATTACAAAGTCATAGACTTTTCTTTTCTGTAAGGGACTATATCCTAGGGCTGCCAAAACAAAATACCACATACTGAGTGGCTTAAACAGAAATTTATTTCTCAGGGTTCTGGAGGCTAGAAGTTCAAGGTCTAACCAAGATCCAACCAAAAGGTGTTGGCAGGGTTGGTTCCTTCAGGGGGCCATGCGGAACTACTGCTTGAAGCAATGGCAATGTCACTGGAATAAACACGTCATGATATCAAGGAGGACCAGTACACACTGGGATGCCTGAACATTTTGCTGTTTAAGAGCGAACAGGTATCTTCCTGTCTTCCCAAAGACAGATTAAGTTACTGCACTTAGAAAGTAATCCCATCTGTCTGAAGTCTGGACTTGTTGGGGAGTGAAAAAGAAAGAATGGATTTAATGCAGAGAGGATTGAGGCTAGCAAGACAACAAGTTTATCGTGTATAAAAGAAACTCAGTCCTTTCTAAGAGAGAAATACATTCAGTTCAGGCAGGCACCTTCTGTTACAGGTCAAGGCAGTGATTTAAACTTTTAGTCTTTTATGACTCTTTTGGTTGCAAGAGACAGAAATCCAACTCAAACCAGATTAAGGACAAAGGGAAATTTATTGGCTCATTCAACTTGGAAGTATGCTAAGGTATCTCCCAGGAAAGAAGGACTACAGGAATTAGAGTCTTTGGGATTAGAAATGGGCTCATTGATTCCAGAATTTTCTCTCTCTCCATCTCACTCATCTCTCCACATTGCAGAAAAGATGGCCTATAGCAGCCACAAGTGTCATCTGCCTAGCTTAAAGTCCACAACACAAAGTTAGCTGTCACAGGCCATCCTTTGACCAGTCATTATTGCCTAGGAGTGAAGGTCCTGTTATGGGCTAAGCCTGGGCCACAGGACACCCCCAGAACTGCATGGGAGGTAAGTGGTTCCCTAAGGAAGGAATGCCAGGTAGACAAAAGCTACTGCTCTCTACTGCATCTTGGAGAGTGAGTAAACTAATAGTTCCTCCTTCAGCCATTAATAAAAGCCATTTCTGTGGGATAAAAATATTCCTTAAATCAAGTATAAAACCTTCTGTAGAATTGTAAGGGAAAATGAAAGGACAAAGTCAGACAATCTTAAATGTCAAAAGTGATAGATAATTTTATGCTTTGCCGTCTCTCTTTTCTAGGTGGTGGAATTTAGGAGGATTGATCTGGACTTGTTTGTTCACGGACAGCTACACCTGCACAAACAGTGGCTCGAATGG
The DNA here is from genome assembly GCF_000696425.1 of Galeopterus variegatus. Lineage (NCBI taxonomy): Eukaryota > Metazoa > Chordata > Mammalia > Dermoptera > Cynocephalidae > Galeopterus > Galeopterus variegatus. The sequence goes on from NW_007746103.1 coordinate 4,896, forward strand.
CTCTCAACATGCTGTGCTCTGTAAAGCAAGTCATGTGTTTTCTGTAATATGCAGGACCATAGCTTTACTTAGGTTATACTTAGGTTACTTTTCTTCAATGAAAGTCTCCTTTTTACTTTTTTTTTCCAAGTGGGACTCCAGGCTTCTCAAGAAACCTGAATACATGAATACATGAATTCAGAAGATAAGGACAGATCCATGGGCGTTACCCTTTCCTTGGGGAGCTCACCCCCTGAACATGTGGGGCATGCATTTTCAGCCTGTTGAAACTATTGTAGGCATTCTGGATTTCCAAGAACACAAATCTGGTTTCAAATAGAGATTTATTTTTCTATGGAGTAAAGTTGAGAAAGATTCTGTTTTTTTCTCTTAGAAACCTGTAAGCTGCTCCATGTTCCAAGTGTCTCATTTTGGCCAGTAGGAGGGTGATGGGAAAATAGAATAGTTTGGTCAGGGCTCTGGCCTCGGGTCTGGTTGGGTGTGGTTCAGCACATACTTTGTAAGCAAATTGTGTGTGTGTGTGTTTGTGTGTGTGTAGTTAGTGTGCATGTGCACCAATGTATCTTTTTAGTTTTGTTGCTATTCTTGTGTTCCAGAGAGTTTGGGTGAACCAGGCGGGTGGATGACTGCCTCGGTGTCTGTGCTGTGAGCAGCCATGCCTTTCCAACCTGTGGCTTCCAAGGACCTGTTTGCAGGTTACCTAGCTTATAGACCTGCGTGTAAGGGGTCTGGGGACCCAGCCTGGTGTGTGAGGGGTCTGGGGACCCAGCCTGTGAACAGGCTTGAGGGATCTGTGAGCTCCAGACCCATCCCTATCTCGACAATTGGCCCAGTCGGCAGGATTACAGGCAGGTAAAAGAGCCCAACAACTGGCGTAGTCATGGTAGAGTAGCTTTACAGAGGGTAACATGAGTGTTGTTCTGAATAAAAGTCTGGATGGTGTGATCTAGAATAATGAGGTTGTGGGCTGTGTTAACTGTCACTATACATGTGTCTGAGAGGCAGGACTGCTGAAAGTGTAGGAGCATGGGCCCTGGAATTAGTCGCTTGGATTTTATGTTGGCTCTTTCACTTACCAGTTGTGTATTTTTGTGTCAGTGAGTTGGTTTCTCCATCTATAAAATGGGGATAATAATAGTGCCCACTTGGCAGCATGGTTCTAAGGATTAATATGTGTGGTACATAAACAGTGCCTGACACACAGAAAACACTCAGTAAAGATCGGCTTTTATCATCATCATCATCATCATTAGATAGAATCAAATTAAGTCCTCTGTGTATATCTTGATCCAAAATGAACAACTTCCCACAAGAGGGATCTTTCCTCTGCTGGTCTCTCCCCAAGCCACATGAAGAGCACAGACCTCGGAACCAGCATCCCTGGACCCAAATTTTTGTTTCACCATGGTATGAGAGATCATAGGCAAGTTGTATAACCTCGGGCAGATTAGGCAGACCTCTGAGTCACATCTTTCTCAGTTGTGAAGCCAGGATGATAACACTGAACTCACACCCCTGCTGGGTGGGCAGATTCAGCAGATTCAGCAGATTCAGCAGACGACATTTGCCAGCTGCCCCAGGCCTGAGGCTCGGCCTCTGCGAATGGGAAGATGAACTGGCCCAGACTCAGGCACCCTCCTGGCTCTCCTTCTCCCACTGACAATGTGTCATGAAACAGAAGACACCCTACACCGCACTGTGGCTTGTTTTTAAGTTTCCTGTTTTGTCCCTGTCTCACTCTCAAGTTTTTGCTATTCTGGATTTCAGAAAATAGTTCAGTTGCCAAAATTGGTTGAATGAGCTACTTTAAACATTAGTCAAGTGATGCAAAGTACTTGCTTTGCAGAGCGGTCCTAGCAATTCCTCTTCACAGAACTATCCTATAAGAGAGTGTTTTGACAAAAGGGTAGGATTTATAGAATTCACATTATGATCACTCCTTTTACCATCCATAGCCAGGAAAATCCATCCCAATATCTCCTCTTTTCCTAAACCAGAAGCAGCAAGATAAATCAAGACATGGATCATCGTCAAATAATCTTACACAGAGGTATCCAAAGTTAGACATTTAAAATTTATTATTACTCACATCAGCAATGAGATCCTCCTTGGTCTCCTGGTTTAGTCCTAGCTGGATGGCCTCAGGTTTTAACCTTAGCAATTTAATTTAAAGTCAGTTCAGTAGCTCATGTTTATGGATAAATGAGCAAAACAGTAAAGATCAAAAGCAAAAAACAAAATTACTATGGAATTCAATCTTTCAGAAGCTGGAGCTGAGTGGTAGTGAAGTGTGGCATCCAGAACGAAAGGCCCCCACTCAGAATAATGCACCTAACAAGGAAATGAGATCAACATGGCAATTCTCTGTGCTTGTCCCCCGAGGTTAGAGATTATGCAGTGCGTGTTTCTGTTTTTAGCTGCTTTGGTAATTCCTATGGTGAGAGACTACACTCTGCATATTTGTCACGTTGTGCTGGGGCAGGTGCCGGGGTCCCGGAGGCAGCGCCACGAGTGCGGTTCTCAGTGGCGCCCTGACCTCCGTCCCTCCCCACCCTCGCCACCCTGCATGCCCAGAGCCCCCTTCCCATGGCTGATTTCCTTCCTCATGTTCAGCTGCCGGGGAATTCTGCAGGGGAAACATGAGTCTATCTCAGCAATTGTTGCTGTGAGAAATGTTGTTGGAATGGGGGCCCAGTGACTAAATGTTTACATTCTCTGCTCCTTGCATCACTGCAGTCCTGAGGCCTTACAACACCAAAGGTAAAGGAAGAATCGGAAGCTGGGAGATCAGCGTCGAGGTGAATAGAGAATTCACCTAGTCAGGCCTCTTTTATGACAGAGAAAGGAAGACTTGGATTCACTGCCTCTTTGATAATGGTTATTGTAGCTGAATCCTTGTGTACAAGTGTCATCAATAAACCCAACTGTATTAGTCAGTTCTCCAGAGAAACAAAACATATATAGGTGGGTAGATGGATACAGTTTTATTATAAGGAACTGGCTCACATGAGAATGGCAACTGAGAAGTCCCACAGTCTGCCGTCTGTAAGTTGGAGACCCCAGAAAGCTGGTGGTGTACTTCCAATTTGAGACCAAAGGCCTGAGAACCAGGAGAGCTGATGGTATAAGTCCCCGTTCAAGTGCAGGAGGAGACAGGTGTCCCGGCTCAAAAACAGGTAAAGAGAGCAAATTCTTCCTTACTGCCCCTGTTTGTTCTATTCAAGCCTCCAACAGATTGGATGGGGCCCACCCGCGTTGGGGGAAACAATCTGCTTTACTCAGTCTATTGATTCAAACGTCAACAGAAACATTAACAGAAACAGCCTCACAGACACACCCAGAATAGTGTTTAACAAAATATCTGGGCACCCTGTGGCACAGTCAGGTTGACTCATAAAATTAATCATCACACCAACTCAGACCAGCTTAAAGAGAAAAGAAATGTATTGACTGATGTTGCTGGGAAACATATGTGGGTAACAGGATTACTATATCAATCAAGGCTGTAGCAACTGGAACCAAGGATGTGGTGCTGGCAGGACTCTTTTCCTCCCCATCCACTCCTCATCCCTGCTTGTCTCTATTTCTCTTTGAGAATCCACCTCATTCTGTCCTACTGCAGATTGACCCTGTCCGCATGTCAGGGCACATAGCCACCTTCAGCCTCAGCTTAGTACTCTAGCAAAAGAGAGTTCTTTCATCCAGGACTTGTTCTTCGTAAGTCCCAGGGAAGGACACTAATTCACTCTACTTTGTGGCATATGCCCACTCTTTGGACTAATCAATCTCCATTGCCAAAGGATAGATATTGTGATTGGTTTACCTAGGTCCAACGCTTACCACTGTAGCCAAGGGCAGAGAGTGTGTTCCCAGAAGAAGAGGGATGTGGTAGTTGTCATTGGAGGCCACGACAGTTATCCCTTGGCTGTCTGACATACATATGCAATCACAAGAATGCATTCATTTATCATAACTATCCCATGTTCAACCTAAACACACACACTCCCTGTGATAGAAAAAACTTGATGTTATATCCGGTTATTCCATCTAGCCCCAAGGGTAGTATATCTGGGCAATGCCTTTTCCTCTTGGTCAAGTTCAAAAGTAGCTCTTTATGGTTTGCCAACCTATGACTAACCATCTCCAGAATAGCCAGTATAATAATGGATGTAAAAGAGGATAAATGCAAGAAAAACTCCCAATCGGAAAAAAGGAAAAATGGAAAGCAAAGTGTAGCAATCAACAGTCCTTAGTGTTCTCTGTGTCCTGCAAGATGGATAGTAAAAATCCCTTTCCCTGGCAGTGAAACTCCTTCAAAAATCCAGTCATTAGAGGTGGAGTGATTGTACTGGCAATTTCAATATGAAACAATACGGCAGGTATAGCACATTCTCTCAAGGAGAGGTGGAAGGCACACTCTGATCCTGCCACACTCAAGCCAGTCTGATTAGGGATTGGGTGATATGCCAACCATATATTCCAAAGCCCAAACTGCTTCACATCTGACCAGTGATTCAGGAACTACTATCAGGCATGTCCAGGAGTATGTGGTTTAGATGACAAAACATTAGGTTTTCAGAGACTTTCTTTTTCATGGGAACCATTTGTGTTGGATACATTTTTACAATGTAGTACATATATACCTGTGTTTTGAAAAAAAATGGTTCATTAAAAAAATATGAGTAACCCGTATTCATTGTGGAAAAGGAAAAAAATACAGATGAATAGCAGCAAAAATATAACCATAATACCACTGTTCAGAGATAGTGACTGTCAATACTTTGACTGACATTCTTCTTGATGCTATTTTTACAATGTGCATGCATGTTTATGTGTATGTTTAGTGAAAAGGGAATTTTATTTTACAATCTGTTCAGTCTGCTTTTCTCCTCCTGCCTCCTTCAAAGATGATAATGGATGGCTCAGGGTGAGGGGAGAGAATTGGCCATTTTGAGTGCCTGGGCAGCATGGAGCATTATATGCACATTATTTTGTTTAATCAGGCTTTCCAATCCAGGAACCACTGCACTACCCTGTGCATATTTGTAGTATATTTAAAATAAAGGAAAGTGCTGTTTTGTGCATTTTTGCAAAACAACCTATGCTATGGGTTAAATGTGTCCCCCACAAGTTCATGTATTAGAAATGTGATCCCCATGGTAACAGTGTTAAGATGGTGGCAAATCTAAACACGGTATTTGAAAGGTGAGGCCTTTAAGGTGATTAGATTGTGAGGACTGTGCTCTGGTGAATGAAGTGATCGATTCATGGAGAAATGGATGTAGTTCTGATGGCTTTATAAGGTTAGCTCTCTTGCTCAGCCCATTTTCACCATGTGACATCCTGGTTGCCATGGGACCCTATAAAGATTTCCACTAAGAACGTGGTCCTCACCAGATGTGTTCCCTGGACCTTGGACTTCCCAGCCTCCAAAACTGTAAAAAATTAATTTCATTCCTTTATAAACTACCCAGTTTTGGGTATCCTGTAAAGCAACAGAAATAGGCTAATACAACCTCTCAGCCAAGTTTTGGAAATCTCAGTGGAAATGTTGAAGGTGAGTTGATGGGCGGGTAGGAACTCTTTGGAAATGTAAGTCTTAATAATTTTTCGTGGTTTCAGGTCAAATATATCCAGCACCTGTAGCACTGCCACTAAAGTGATGCTTTTTAAAGGTTATTCAGGTCATGTCCCCTCACTGCTCAAATGTGCCAGTGGTTTCTCCTCTCACTCATGCCAAGCCCGTGCAATGCCTGCAGAGGCCCTTTTATCTGCCCTCTTGTCCTCACCTCTCTGACCTCACCTTCTGGTGCTTACCCTGCACCACCCACACCAGTCTTGCTGTTTCTGGGGCACTCGAGGGGCAGCCTCATTTCAGGGTCTTTGCGCTTGCTGCTCCCACTACCTGGCACTCTTCCCCTCAGATCCACATGGCTTGCTCCTTCATCTCCTTTAGGTCTTTGACCAAATTCTCAGTGTAAGCATGCCCTGAGTGAGGAATCAAAATGTCATCTTCTCAGGACCTTCCTGCCCTGCCCCACACTCGCAAACCCTCTTCCGGCTTTCTCCACAGCTTCCACCACTTTCTGATATCATCTCTGCTTGTTTCCTTTGTTTATCGTCTGCCCCTCAACACTAGAATGTGCACTCCATGGGTGTGGAGACTTTTGCCTATTGCAGCATCCCCAGCACCTAGAACAGTGCCTGCTCAATAAATACTTGTCAAATGAGTGAATCAAAGGCAACTTCCTCAGAGGCTGAGCAATCATCATCTAGAACTCCTTCTCTTTACAGATACAGATGTCCACTCATTAATGGAATAGAGATCTTTTTGTAAGTTGGCTATAAAATAAAATCTCTTTGCCTATTGATTTTCATTATGGAATTAAAGATGCATTTCCATTGGAAAAACGTCTCCCAGGAGATTAAACAAAGATTAGGCAATGTTCCAAGCTTATGACATTCCAGGCATCATTGTCATGCTGTGTTGGCCTGCTGCCTTGGCATACACCTATCAGTCCTGTTCCTTTGTAACACTTGCAGCCCATAGTGACAATTCTAATGCTATCTCTCAAAGGAGGGCTTTAAAAAAAAAAAGTCAGAATCCCCTCATTCTGCTCATAATGTTCTGAACTTTCCTCTCTTTTCCTTCTTCTTGTGCCTAATGTGTAAGGCTATTACCCAAAGGTTACCAAGCACACCGCCTTACAAATGAAGTCACAATATTAGAAATTCAGATTTCCTGTTCTTGCTCTTGTTTGCCCTGCAGCATCTCTTGCCTTGAAAACACGTCACCTAACAAATATTTCTTAGAGTCCTCAAAGGTGAGCCCCATAACTTGAATACCAGCTATAGGCACCATTTGGTGTCCACCTTGTTCTTTTTCTCCTGCTTTGGCTCTTTTTAGTTGATATCCAGTGCCAACAACACCATTTGGAGACTCACACCCTCATCAGTGCTGGTGGTGTCCACTAGGAATTCACCATAGTTTATATGTCAAAGGTGCTGCTTCCTGATCGTAGCAAGGCGGCCAGTTCTCCGAGCAGCCAGGGGCTCTCAGCTCTGAGAAGTGGAGGAGTGCTCCATCGCTCAAGGATGCTGCATTTGGTCCTCTGGGCATTGAAAAACACTGCTTGGGTTTTTCTTTTTGGTTGTTTGTTGCCTGTTTGAAGCTTTGGAAAGACAGTACCATTCCACCAATGTTTCAAAAAATCTTAAGGTTAGGTTTTATTAGAACTCAAAGCAAAGTTCCAGAAGCTTCCTGACCCTGTGCTTCTGCAAGGATTGGAATCATTATCCCATGAGGGAGGTTTGGGAATGGGAGCCTTGAGAAAATAATCCACATTATTTTTGTGTAGGGGAAATTGTTACCCTAATGGATCTGGGCTCTTAGAAGTATCCATGGTAGTGTCAACACATAGTTCAGGTTGTGTTCCATTCACTTTTCCTTTCTTCACCAGATCAACTGAACACTTACTTTGTGCTAGATGATAGGGACACAACGGTGAGCAGTAGAATATGGTTCCTGCCCACCTGGAGCCCATCTATAGTTTACTAGGAGACACAGATATGAAACAGGTAAATGCACATTGATTACAGATGAGTTAAGATCATCGCAGGCAGAGTTCAGGTTTTCTGAGACTGTAAAGAGAGGGGGAAGTGGGACAGCCTCGTGGGGTATGGGAGAGGCGTCAGGGACAGTCTCCCTGAGACTGAGAGAGACCTGAAAGACAGGTAGGAATTACCTATGAATAAAAAGAATGTTCCAGACAGAGGAAACGACTCAAAGTCTTTTAAGATCAAAGTTTTAAGCGTCTGTAAATATGTCAAACCTTTATTTATTAGTAGCAAAATGGCAGACTCCAGCATATTAAGTTTAAGGACAGATTGTAGTAATGTCCAAAATAATCCATCTTATTTCCGGTGACTCAGGCCACGTTTCTTTGGACCTGCTTCCTGCTCTGGTAAAGTCTGTATTAAGGGAATGTTAATGAGAATGTCAGGACTCCTTGGCTGAGTGGTTTTTTAGGTCTAGTTTTGTTTTTTTATTTAAACTATTTCCAGCATCATGCTTTGCTTAAGCCATAGCATTTGGGGGTCTCTGGGTGTGTTTTCAAAGTGTTCCTCTGCTTCGTGGTTTGATGGGCTGGATCAGCCCATGGAAGGCCCCTAAGTGTGCATATAAGGGAAATCCCTGGATCCTGAGGCACAGATGCAGGAAAAAAAGATATTGTATAAGAATGGCACAGCAAGAATTTCAGGATGGAGAGTTTATATATCAGGCCAGGGGGATGCAACTTGATGATAAGCACAATTAATGCCCTGTACACGAGTATAAACTCTTTTGAGGAACGGACATGTTATAGTCCATTTGGGCTGCTATAACAAAATACTTAAATTGTGTGGCTTATGAACAACAAACACTTATTTCTTACAGTTCTGGAGGCTGGGAAGTCCAAGATCAAGGTGCTGGCAGACTTGGTGTCTAATGAGGACCCTTGTTTTCTGGTTCATAGACAGCGCCTTCTCGCTGTATCGTCTTATGGCAGAAGGGGGCAATCAGTTCTCTGGAGCCTCTTTTATAAGGACACTTATCATATTCATGAGGGCTCTGCCCTCATGATCCAATCACCTCTCAAAGGACCCACCTCCTAATATTGTAACTTTGGGGGTTAGGATTTCAATGTATGAATTTTGGGAGGACCTAACCATTCAGACCATGACATGACATGACCCTTCTGGCAGGGGGTGGGGTAGAAGGAAAAAGCTGGGGACTCCCTTTGTGTGGGGATCTTTGGACCTGGTGGATTTTTCATGCTTCGTGGACCACAAACTTGGTGGATGCCAGGAATACACATCCGGCAGTAGCCTGTGTCTCTGTTATCCTCATTTCCTTTTTGATGCCCCATGAAGCTTATGACTTAAAATAACCTGCATTTATGATGTTCATTTAAAAATCCATCTACAGGGTTGGCCCGGTGGCGCACTGCTACAGTGCACCGCTTGGGAGCGTGGCAGCGCTCCCGCTGAGGGTTCGGA
>NW_007746104.1:0-8706 GCF_000696425.1 Galeopterus variegatus
GTCCCGGGTGGGGGGTGGGGGGGATGCTGTCTATGGGGAGGCCGCTACTACTGCTGGAGGCTGTTGCTGCAAGCTGTTTCTTCCAGTGTTCCCGGGATGCCCTGAGAAGCCTCTGCCACTGCTGCTACTGCTGCTGTAAACTGCTGCTGCTGCTACTGCTGAGGACTGAGCTGGTGGTGTCTGCCAATGGCTCCTGGGATCTTTCCCAACTGTCTAGCATGGACCTGCATGTGAGGGGTCTATGACCTAGCTTGGTATGTGAGGAGTCTGGAGACCCAGCCTGGCATGTGAGGGGTCTGGTGACCCAGTCTGTACAATGGGTTTGAAAGGTCTGAGCCCTAGCCCTGACAATACAAAAGGAAACTTATTATAACTAAAATTATGAAATGTTTTGGCTTTAGTTATGAATTGCCTAACCCTACGATGTGGTAATCATGTAGCTTTACAGAGGAAAAACACAAACATGTTGGAGTATATGGCACATCTGGGAATTATAAAAATTTTTCTGTGACCAGAGCATAGCAGAGCAGGAGAAAAAGAGAATCAGGGCTCCACTGTGAAGGTTTTCAAGAAGAAGAGTTGTGGTCAGCCTTGTGCTATAATAAAAGAATCTAAAAGCAATGGATAGTGTGGACATTGCAATGTGAGAGAAAAGAAATGAAACAAGGAACTGAAACAAACCGGCAGTGAGCATGGAAAGGAAGGGATGCATTCAAGAGTCTGTGCAAGGTCAAATCTTCCTTGTTATGAAAAGAAACATGAGAAGGAACAGAGCTCCACCAACAATTTAGGTTGGGTGGCCTGCAGGAATGTCACTGTTCTGCAGTCAAGGAGTCTTGAGTCAAGGGTCGGTCAAGGAGTCTTGAGCTCTTTGGAAGAGCCCTGACCTGGGCAGGCTGTAGTAGCAGAATCCTAGCTGATGTATTTTGGGTCTGACAAATGATAGATGATGTAAATGGTGATAGAAAGTGACATTATTTTGTTAATTTAGGTGCTTTATTAAGCCTCGTTTAAGTTTCCATTCTGAATGTAGTGACATCCCTGCCGTCTACTGGGTGAAGTGCCAAATCTCTTCCTGGAGTGATTTTGCAGATCAAATATCACCATTTTCAGGATGTTCATGCATGGAAAGATCACAATAGAAAGTCAGTATGACCATGGAGAGGCACACAGTGGACTTCAATGGTGCTAGTGATGTCCTGTCATTTCTTAAGCTCAGTGGAGGTGTATTGGTTACAGTTCTAGAGATAAACAAAACCAACAGGATGTGTGTGCGTGCATGTGAGTGTTTATGTGTGTGTGTGGAGAGAGAAAGATACTTATTTTTGGTAATTGGCTCACACAATTGTGTGGGCTGTCAAATACAAAATCTGCAGAGTAAGCCAGCAGGCTGGAGACCCAGGCAAAAGATGATGTGGCAGGTTGAGTCAGAGGCAGTCTGCTGGCAGAATTCTCCCTTTGTCATGGAGGTCAATCTTTTTCTATTAATGCCTTCAGCTAATTGAATGTGGTCTATCCACATTGTGGAAAGTAATCTGTTTTACTCAAAGTCTTCCAATTTAAATGTTAATCTCATATAAAAATACCTTCATAGAAACATTAACAATAATGATTGACCAAATATCTGGTACCGTGGCCTAGCCAGGTCAACACATAAAATTAACCATCAGAAGTGTGTACGAGTCTTCCTTTAAGTTATAAAGTAGAAATAAAAACAAAGATAATATCTTTCTCTTGGAGGCTGAGATTACAATTTGGAATATAAGTTCCCAAGGCTGGGCAAAATAGTTGTGAAAGCCCCTGTCAGCAAATAATAATAAAGTAGATATATATATTTTTAAAGATATGTCAAACAAATGCTCTTTGGAATGTAAGGGATTCACATATGTAAGGTGAGTGGCAAGGTATAGACTGGACTTTCTTATTCTCACATGCTTGGTCCTGGTCCACAGTATCAATCTCCCATTGATTCAGAAGGTTGTTAATAAGTTCCCAACTGGAAGTTCAGGGCATTTGCTGAAGTGTTAGTTGAGACCTAAGTGTTAGTTGAAGGGAAGAATCTAGAAAATATCCTAAATACTGCCTTTGTAGGCCAGAAAGGCAGAGTTAAGAGGCAGAAAAGAGGACTGCCTAGACCCCCAAGGGGCTAATTCCCCTTGCTGGTCCTGAAACTACTTCTGCTGGCACATGCTGGCAGTGACTATTCCTCTGAAAACCGTTATTGTTTAAATCCACACAGGGTATAATGGTTAACATTCAGACTAATTTGGACCATCTGTCATGCAGAAGACACATTTACTGAATCCACAGTGAGTGCAAAACAAAGCAAATATGTATTTCTCTGTTCATCAAAATGATGTTCCTTAAAAATGATGTGCTATTGAAGTCCCATAAATCAAATTTTATTTCAAATGCTCTAGAGAAGTTCATTGTTAAAGGAGCCTGCTGATGAATTTTTTTTACAATTTAAAGTTTTATGTTCCTTTTCTTGTAAGAGAGCAATAAAGATGTGCAGTATACCGTACAGGTCTGCTAGGTTCTGAGTGGTCCTTTACCTAGTCCCTTGATAGGTTATTACTGTTTGCATAAAATCCATTTGCTCTCATTAGCATATGGCCTTTATAAGAATTCTTAAATATGTTTTATGTGTATACATTCTATTAAACTAGGTTTTACAAATGTTAACACAGTTTATGTTATCCTTTTATATGCTCTCGATGTACACAGTTTAATTTATGCAAAAACTCATTTGTTATCCTTTTTGGATATCATTTCTTTGCATAAAATAGACTAGAATAAAATGGACTTAAAAATGAATTTACAAAAGTATCTGTTTCTTTAACTGTTAATTTTTAAAAGTTACTATCTAGAACATACATTACACTTTTTAGTCACCATTCTCTCTACATTTCAGCCTTTCAAGTGGGGGTAGCTCTGTTTTACTATCAAAGAAAGTCAAGACATGGTAGTCTTATTGAATTGTATTCTGATAATGTTGATGTTATAGTTAGTGTTCGAGTCTGGGTTGAACTCGACTACTGATGACTAACTTCTGAGGGTCTCAGCTTCCTCTTCTGAGAAGGAAGAGGAATAAGCGTTCTGAGCTTAGTTTGGCTTCTAATACTGTAATTATCTGACCAAGTTCTTGCTTCTTCTTGCTCTGCTCTATAATTTAGTAACAATACCAACAGAAGGGCTATTTTAGACAATCCAGCCTGCTTCATTTACCCTGGACCTGAATATGCCTCATAATACTAGATATAGACATTTCTTTATCCTTGACACCAAATTTTGACTTAAAAATTTACTCATTTTTGAATATATTCTGACATTGGGTTTTATTATCTGTCTTTTTTGGTTTGTGTGATTCCTTCTAACTAAATTGCAGTGTGCATCCATTTCTGCCTATGGATATTTAACCCATCTTCAAACCCTGCTTCTTTCTTTACCCAAATGTCTCTGATCCCCCTCTTCTGAACTCCTGACTTAGACCTATCATGTGACATTTGCTTTTGTTTTTGTTTGGTTTTGGGAATTTAGCTGATCTAAAAAAGTACAAAGGACATAAAACAAATTTACATTATCTTACCATTCAGAATAAATTAGTTACCACTTCAGATTAGGTGCCTCTAATTTCTTGTGTCTTTGATGAAATACAGATATCACTAAAGTCCCCTTCAACACTACTCCAAGTTACATTTCCAGAAGCTACATGTATGTGTGTAAACTTCCAGAGCCTCTAAAAAGTACATGTGTATATGCCTCTACTTTCTGTTGCTGTTGTACTTAAATGTTTTGTTGTATTTTTTACTAATGTGCTTTACTGTTATATGGCATGCCAATATGTAGTTCCACAGCTTGTTTTGTTTTAACTGAACATTATTTTAAGATCTTTTCTCACTGATGTAGTAAATAAGTTTATTCCTTTTAAGAGCATAAAGCATTTCCTTATATGACTATATATATATATATATTTATAATTCCTCTGTTGATGGAATACTACAATATGCATGTTCTTTATATTGTAGTAATTGGTTCATAAAAAAAAAATCTTCCCTGCTACCTTATAATTCCTTGAGTTTCAAAGATTTTTTAAAAATAGTCTATTTTTCTCAGAAAGAAACAAAAGAATAAAGTAATATCTAAAATGAGAAAATATCTGTAAATTCCAATGAAAAGAATGGTAAATTGGCAGAAACCAGAAACTATATCTGAAGACATGCCTGAGGCTGGGAATTGTTGGGTTATGCTGACTAAAGGCTAAAAACTACAGTGCTGTGGCTGAAAAGAGTGTGTATCTGCAATGGAAGCTGTGAGGAAGAAGCAGCAAGACAGAAAAATGGGGAAAAAATAAGAACCTCCGGGAAAAAAAAATACATCAGCCATTCTGGGATAAAACCAAAAGAAATCTCCCCAAATTTCTACAAGTTGTAACTTAACACTGTTTGTCAGAATTAAGTGCAGGGAACACTTCCCTGTGCTGTAATAACAGGTGTGGAAAAATATGTTAAGAGGGTAAGGAGCCAGAAGTTACTTTTGAATGGACCTCACCAATAAACTAACCAATTAGGATGCTTTCGGGTCAGCTGAGGATTGCAGCTGTGAACATTTTCCTCAGTAGCTGTGGGGTAGGGTATGCAGAAACATGGACTTGCAAGTTCCTTTAGAAGGAAGAGGCTGTGGGAAGAATTGTCTCCTTTTTCATTTCCTAGGTATAAACCAGTCTATGCAGGGAAAATCTGCAAAATATTCTATCTCCAAAAATTTCCCGTCCTTTTCTAGCTTTACTTTTCACTTCTCCCAAGGATATGATACCCTCATGCTACTTTTGCTGCTGAAAGCTTATTGTTGAGGCATTCCTTTGGCAGCTCTCCTGGGCCTGACCTTACTTACCATTCTCTGTGATTCAAAATTACCTATTTATTTGACTTTTGACCAAGACTGCCTTAATATTCCCCAGCTTGACAAAACTTTAGACAGGCTTCTTCCCTGACCCTAGGCCCCTGGCCTCCATTTTTGTACAGCATCTTTAGAAAGCTTGTAATTATAAATATTTTCTCTACCCCTTTGAGATAGAAATCTTTTAAAGGGTCTCTTGCCAGTTTTACAACTTAGGAATGTCTTTCTCAAGAATCTTTGAGCCATCTCATTGAAATGCAATTATTATAGGAGACAGCAATCCTATCTCCCAATTTTCATGGTATAAGGAAAATATAGGAAAATGGTCAGGGCCCCTCAGATGTTCAGAATCTTGCTGAGTATTTGATGTACCTAGGCATGTGCGCCTAGGTGTTCCTTGGTTATTGTCTAATGTAATTGCACATGTGCACCCAAGTGTCCTGGGTTATGATTAAGTATAAAGGACGAGTGGCTGTGATCCATGGCGCTCCCCACTCCCAAGATACCCCCAGGGAGGGGGGCCATGGGTAGGCTACTACCATTGCTGGAGGCTGTTGCTGTCAGTGCCCCCAGGATGTCCTGGGAGGCCACTGCCACTGCTGCTACTGCTGCTGAGGATTGAGCTCATGTCATCTGCCAATGTCTCCCGGAATCTTTCCCAATTACCTAGTGTGAACCTGCGTATAAGGGGTCTGGTGACCCAGTCTGTACAAAGGGTTTGAAGGGTTTGAGCCCAAGCCCTGACAATACAAATGGAAATTTAGCATAACTAAAATAATGAAACGTTTTGGCTTTAGTTATGAATGGCCCTAACCTGACAATTGGTGTAGTCACTTAGCTTTACACGTGGAAGGGTAGGAGCCTAACTTTGGGCATATCATTCCAAGTTTTAAAACTGCCTCCTGTCAAAAGATATGAGAAAGTTTTCTTTTGGGTAAAACCAATTAGTAAATATGGGTGGCCTGTGTTCTCCCTCTCACCCCACCTGTCCTCTGTTTCAGTGGAGTCATGTTTAGAATCAGTTCTGGCCTCTCTCCCTTATTACAAGAGTATTAAATAGAGTCTTCCTTGCCTGTTTAACATTGTCCAATGTAATTTTTGTTTTGATATTTTCAAATTTCTACCTAAATCAAGACTCCTATTTTGTAATGGTTCTTCAAATGAAATGTCAGAAGGAAAGTAATCGGCCTTTGATAATTTATACTATATGAATTGCCATACTCTTTCTTGAGTATCCTAGGGGTTATATATTTTTTAAAGTTATCTTCTAATTCATATGTATTTCAGAACTCTGTGTAAGTAATGTCATAGTAAATAATGCAAATATTTCAAGTAATCAGACAGGGATATTTTCAGTCAAGGAAATTTGGGCCATCCTTTAAATCTTTATGCCCATGGTCTTCAATTTTAGCTACACATTAGCATCACCTGGAGATTTTTAAAAAGAAATGCTGCTGGTCCCATCTCTAGAGATTCTGATTTAATTGGTTTAGGTGTGAGCTGGCCATAGGGAGCCTGAAAAAGCTACTCGGTTGATTCTAATTTGCAGTAGGGTTGTGAATCAGTGCCTAAGCTTTTCAGTTTCTTTAAATCACCTATTCTATTTCTGAATCCAGCAAACACTATTGGGAATCTACTTTGTGCTAGACTCTGTCTAGATACTAAAATGAATGTGGCATAGCCTCTGCATTTCAATGGAAGAGTCAAAATATAAACAAATAGCTGCAATGCAATAAAGACTATAATAGAAATTCATTCAAAGAATTATGAAAACACAGGTAAGGCAACAAAATTCTCTGGAGATTGTGTTTGAATTTATTAGACATATAAGGTGTGCATGGAGAGAGCTGCAGGAGGATGGAGGGAAGATTCTAGGCAAAGTAAACAACAGAAACAAAAGCTCAGACATCAGAAAACCAACATTCTCCAAATAGTCTAAAGGCTTTTGTTATTGCTGCTGCTGTTGTTGTCACAACAGTGGTCTACATGGACCAGACCTCTTGGTTAGTAAGGGGTCACACTTGCATTTTTTTAGATCCTCACCTTTTCTACAAAGTTTTGTTCAAATCAGTGGATCTCAATGCTGGTTTACATTAAGATCATCTGGGGTGTTTTGTAATAACAAAATAACACTGATATTCTGCCCTCAAAGACAGTTTGATATTATTGACCCAGAGGGTAGGGTCTGGTCTTTTTTTTTTTCTTGAAAGCTCCCCATTTGATAGACTACAAATAGGCGTAAAGGACATTTTGGGAGCATAGTCATTCTCAAACTGAATTGTGGTGATGGTTGTACTACTGTATGAATTTAGTAAACCTTGCAGAACTGTACTTACTTTAGATGGGTGTGTAAATTATAAAGCTATTTCAAAAACAAAAGTGTAGCCCATTTAAAGAGAAAAATCAATCACTAAAAAATTTCCTGGGTTGACTAATGTGCATCTTTGATTAAGAACCACTAGCTGAAATCCTAACAGCTCACAGATGTTAAGGTTCTCAGTACAGTGATTAAAAGGATTGGCAACTGAGAAAACGGAGGTCTTACAGGCACATAACCTTCATCAGAAAGACTAGTTGAGCACTTGACATATTCTAAAAGAACGCTAACCCCTGACGATATGGCATATATTACAGCTTAGGTCCAAAATTTCAGTTCACTGAAGAATTTCACTTTAACAGAGCAATTTCAGAACTTTAAATATATTGTATTGTTTAGTGCTACACTGAAATAATTGCTATGTGTTATCTCTATTGCCCTTTTAAAATCAAAATGTCTATTCATTTGAAAGATCTCTTTAACGGAGCTCTCAGGTGGCTCAAGCTACAAGAATTTATTATTTTTTTTTACAAGAATAATGAAATAAGGAGGTGTTAACATTTCTTAATTACATATAAAGCTCTAAAAGAAAAAGACCTCCAGTTTATTAAGTGCACTCACCAGAATGACATGACACATATCCAACTGCCTTCTAAGAAACTGTTTTTATAGGCAACCAAATCTGTCTGGATTTACACAGACAAGATCAAATCCAGTACCTCCCCAGTCTTTCCCAATTAGCCATTCATAACTTCTTTCAATGAAATAGAATCAATCACAATGCAACATTTAAATATTTGCTATATGGTTACAAGATAATTAAACCCATTTAAACTTTAGCTCCTTTCCTCTCCACAGTTTCTGAGCAGGAATAATTTTATATAGATTGTAATGCAAATAACTCATCAACGTATATTACAACACATTTAATTAAGGTGAACAAATTAGTCAACTTCAAGTCACAGAATAACCTGAAAAGCAGGTTTGAACTGAGAAAATAAATGTCGAAAGCTACAATTTCTTTTTATTAAAGGGTGATATAAACTCTAATTAATGAGTTAATATCTTTACTTGATTCGTAGAACATTTGTCAGAAATTGTAATTACTGAAGCTGATGTTGTCAGTTCATAGGTAGTAAAAGTATGGAGCCCCAGAATTTTAGGAAAAACAAATTTTTTCACCTGAAATTAATTGGTAAAACAACTCATAACAATGGGGAAGAGTAACTTCCAGAGTGACTCTCTGAAACAAAGTTCGACTATTTCCAAAATTTTTGTCGAGTCTATATGAAGTAATTAAAACAGTATGACATCAAGTCAAAGAAACAGGTTTTGTTTTTTTTTTTTTTTTTCTGTGCACAGTCAATAAGAAAAAATGTTTTGTTCTTTCTTTAGCCAGAGCTATCCCTGGAATGAAATAAAAAATGACCATTTGGTCATCACAATTTGAAGAAAATATATTTTAGGTCTATTCTTTTTCTTTCACTCAT
>NW_007746104.1:12572-13931 GCF_000696425.1 Galeopterus variegatus
GATTTTAGGCATGGTTACCCTTATGAGCTGGTTTTCTAAAGAGTGCCTTGAAAGTTCAGTACAACTCCGAACAAAGGTGCAAACTGAGTTGAAAGATTTGTAAATGTGTCTTCAGAATAACAGCATGAGGGTGTTTTAGCATCCCCACAGCAAGCTGTAAGGATTTCCCCAAGTTACAGGGAAAGCGGGAGCTGTGTCTTCGCACAAGCGCACAAGGACGTCTGCGTCTTCACGCCGGGCCCCGCCCCACCCCAGGGAGTCACGTGGGCGAGGCGTCTCCTTAGGGGAGCGACGGGGCTTTGTCACGTGACCCAAGCCCTAGTTTCGCACAGGGATGGAGCCGGAAGAGGGGACGCCGTTATGGAGGCTGCAGAATCTGCCAGCGGAGCAGGGCCCGCAGGTGAGGAGGACGCTGGCGGCGGTGGCGATGGCACGGGGTCCAGGCTCCGGGTCGGCCTGGCGTGCAGGTCAGGCCGGGTACGACCCAGACACGTTCCAGGGCTCCTCAGGGACGGGAGGGGGAAGGGGCGTGATTTCGGGCAGTCAGCCCCCTGCCTCCCCTAGGGACCTGAGGAGACCGAAGCTTGGACGCCACCTCAGCACCTCAACTTGGAGTCGCCGCCCGAGGGGCTTTGCACGCAGACGCGCCCGGTGGCGCCCGTGGAGGGAGGGGGGGGCGGCCCACCTGCTCCCACGCGCACCCCGGGACCCAGTGACCGTAGGCTGTGGACTGTAGTAGCTGCCTAGTCTTTGAAAGCTTATGACGTGGAGTTGGTGGTTTGCAGCCTCTTCATATACGTTCTGTTTATTAATTTAACACATACTTCCCGAACGCTCCATAGGCACCAGGCACAGTGTTAGGCAGGGGATACCTGGTGACCTAGAACGAAGCCGACCCTGCCCCCTTCGGGGCGACAGAAAAAAACTTGGTCAGCTCTACGAAGGAAGCGAAATATTTGGGCGACTTACTTTAGTTAACGGTGGTCTCAGGAGGTGACATATCCTTGAGTTTATGTGGTAACCTGGCTTGTGAGCATCTGGAAGAAGCTGCCTCATTCATTCGTTCAGCCGACTTTTCATTTAAGTCTTCCATACGTTGAGCGCACCGAGTGAGACAGTCTGTGCCCTGGTGGAGCATCTTTTATAAATCCCAATTTCCACCTGCCTTTTTACTCCATTTCATTTGCAGTGGGGAAGACGTCGGGGAGACGGAAAGGAATTAACTTACCTCCTACCAGGATCAAGAAAAAATACCTTAACTGTTTTCTCTGATTTTTCAGATGAGGAAAGTGAAATGTCAGTAGAGGGTTTGAGTACCTTGCCCAAGGTTGTCCAGCTAGTAAGTGGCAAAGCTGGAGC
>NW_007746105.1:0-13930 GCF_000696425.1 Galeopterus variegatus
CTTTCTACTCCCAGACCAGTGGCTATAATGTGGAACTTCAGTGTCAGAGAGATCTAGGTCCAAGATATGTCACTGACCAACCTTGGGCAAGTCACTCACTCAAAAGACTGTTTTATTATCTGAAACATCAGATTACAAAAGTTATTGGCGCGGAAGATTAAATGGGATAATAAATATAGACTGCAGAGCATATAATGCCTGGCATGAAGTAAATTTTAACCTCTTAGTATTATTACTGTTGTTAGCATTATGATTATAAAGAGTTGTACTTTTAAAAAATTTTATTTTCATAAAAGCATTTTTGATCAGGTATGTCTGGCATTAGTTTTATTAGTTATTTTGCCTCCCATTACTCACCTGTAATTGGAGGGAACATAATATACCTGACAGATTATTTGAAAATTAGGAATTATGCGTGTATAGCGCCTGCCATGGATTAGGCATTCAAGAGAGAGCAGATATGATTAGAGCAAAGGGTAGAAGCAGGATTCAAACCCACATCTTCTGATTTGTGCTCTTTTTACTTTTCCATGATTTTGCTTAACAGAAATCTTACTTTAATTTTGCTCAAAGTTCCCCCACTTGCTATAGATTCCCATCTCAACTAATGTTGAAAAAGAAATTGAAAATAAAATTCTGTAATCCCCAAAACATTTATTTATTTTTTTTNAGAGGCATGGAACAGATTCTCCCTCACTGCCCTCAGAAGGCACCAACCCTGCTGACACCTTATTCTCAGACTTCTAGTCTCCAGAACTGCGAGGTAACACAGTTCTGTGGTTGAAGCCACTCAGCTTGTGGTACTTTATTACAGCAGCCCTAGCAAACTAATACATCCCTTGGCTTGAAGGTGTGTGGGAAGAGGACAGTATTCCAGGAACCAGGTGGGAGCTGTGGCTATGGAAGAGGGGCTGCTTCCCAGGAACTGTGGCCACAGGAAATGTATTTGTCTGCATTCATTGGCTGGATTTCTTCTATAAAACAGAACTTTCTTTCATCAACTATTTGCTTACCTTGAAATAATAGAGTTTACACAGGAAGGTGCAATAAATGCTTGGTTTTTTTCCTTTGTTTACTAGTTTTCAGAATAATGGCTTGTTTTCCTAGTAATGTCTGATGCTGACTAATTTTTTTCTTTATCATTAGAAACACATAGATTTCTAACATACTCAGTGTGTTGCAATCTATTACAAGCACTGTCATTTTCTTGCTCAAGTTTTCCAAGTCTTGACCTAAAGGGACCTCTTCTGGATGGCTCTTTGGACATTTTCATGTAGCCACAGTGGTTTCTGACAGCTTCCTCATCACCAGTGTGAAAATATGCCTAGGCTCAGCTCAAATATTTCTTGTCCCAGACCTGATATGAGCCATTTTTCCAAGTAGCTCTGTCTAGTCCATTTTAGAGGGAAATGGCAGAGACCACAGTAGGGCATCTCATGATTTTTGATGGTGCTTCATCTTGATTCCCTTGGAAATAATAATTGCCTCTTTGGGTGGTGTCTGGCAGGAAGGCATTGGTGGAGGTGGGGCTTGTGAATTTGAAGGATACACTGACTGCACCTCCCACTGAGGGCTTGGTTTGCTGTCATTGCTGCTGTTTTTTCCTGCTGGATCGATGGGTTAGGTCAGGAAAACAGAAGCCTCTTTGAATATTCCAGGTATAACAAATTTTAATAAGTGGATACTATGGACTGAATTGTGTCCCTTCAAATTCATATTTTAAAGCCCTAACCCCCAAAGTGATGGTATTTGGAGATAATGCCTTTGGGAGATAATTAATTTTAGATAAATTTATAAGGGTGAGGCCCTCATGATAAAATTAGTGCCCTTATAAGAAGAAACACCAGACAGCTTGTGTCCTTTCTCTTTCTCTCCACCCACATGCACTGAGGAAAGGTCATGTGAGGACACAGTGAGAATGCAGCCATCTGCAAGCCAAGAAGATGGTCCTTCAAAGGAACTGAACTGGCTAGTACCTTGATTGTTAACTTACATATACAGAAAGATATTTGTTATAAGGAATTGGATCATGTAATTATACAGGCTGTCCCACAATCTGCAGTTGGCAAGCTGGAGACCCAGGGGAACCAATGGTATAATTTCCATTTCAGGTTCAGAAACCTGAGAACCAGAAGAGTCAATGGTGTAAGTTCCAGTTTCAGTGCAGGAGAAGGCCAATGTCCCAGCTCAAGCAGGTAGGCGGGTAGAGCAAATTCTCCCTTCCTCTGCCTTTTTGTTCTATTCAGGCCTCAGTGGATGAGGCCCACCCACACTGAGGAGGGCAATCTGTTTTGCTCAGTCTACCAATTTGGATGCTAATATTATTTAGAAATACTCTCACAGACACACCCAGAAATAATATTTAATCAAATATCTGGGCACTCCACGGCCCAGTTAAGTTGACACATAAGATTAATCATCACAGAGGAATTACAGTCTTTGGAAGGGCTGGGGGTGGAGGTCAGAAAAGTCACCATTGGTTTTCTCAGCCTACAGTACTGAAGATGGTGTCTCTTGAGCACCTCTGCTTCCCCCAACCACACAGCAGTGAGGGTGATTCTCGTTCAGCTTGGAACTTACATACACTCACATGCCTGCCTGCAACTGCTTTCGGAGAATGATATGTCTCTTCTTTTGCCTTCTGAATCTCATGGGAGTCCTTCTCATTGGCAGACTTGAAATCAGGTCAATGTGGGAAAGGGATTCTGGAAAATATGGTTCCTGGCTTCACTGTGTTGTTGGGGAGACCACCGAGAGGGTTAGGGTTGTGGAAGGGATGAGTTGACAAATGACAGTAACAATCCAGCACTCCTGGCATCCCCTGACCACTGGGTCCCCGACTTATTCCCCCATCCCAAGCATGGATCTTCTTGGATAACAACCCTTTATCAGAGTTTGAATGAGGTGTTGGGAGATACTCAGAGGATGCTCAGCCCATTTATACCTACTCTCCACCCTGGTCAGCTCCTGGAGCTGCCCTGGTGTCCCTCTGCTGCCTCAGAGTCTGTCTCATGCTTGTTGGAGCACAGAGGTGTGTGTGTGTGTGTGTGTGTGTGTGTGTGTGTGTGTGTGTGTGTGTGTGTGTGGGAGGGCAATCTGGGGGTCCAGTTTTCAGGGTGGTTGTTGTTTCTGTGGAGTCCTTTATTTTGAGGGTCCTGGGATCCCTGAGTTCTGGAAGAACAATATGTTCCTTCTGAAGCCTGTACACGCAACACAGGAAGCTCAGCTCAGAACTCAGATTGGCTGGGCTGTTCATATAATAGCTCTTATCTGTGTTAGCTCAGGGCAATGAAGAAGAAATGAAACACTTTTTCTAGAACCCACTCCTCTTCCAATCGGTTTCCCTACCAACCTTCTGGGCTGTCCTCTCCCTCTCTTAACTCTGTCTCCTTCTACCTTCTCAATTAGAGTCCAAAAATCTTGCCTCAGCCAGACAGGTCCCAGAGTAGCCAAAGACTCTGCATTTATTTTGCCTCCCTTTGTCTTCTCTGGCATTTTCAGGATTGGGTGCATGTAAGGGAGCTGAAAGTCTGGTTCACCATCTTGAGAGACTCTTACCATTTATGTCCATCCCTCCAGCCACCACCTAGTCTAAGCCTCTGAAATTTCTTGCCTAGACTTCTGGCATAATCTCCTAATTCCATTACCTGTATTCCCTGTTTCTCCCTTCAACCCATTCTCCCTTCTATGGTCAGAGTGATCTTTCTGAAAAGAAAGTCTGACAACATTATTCTGCTGCTTAAGACTTTAAATGGCTTCCCATTGCTCTTAAGGTAAAACACAAATTCATAACAGATGTGCAAGGGCTTGTGTGGTCTGGCCCCTCACCTGGGACCCCTGTCCCCTTCTCTCTCTGTGTCTGGCCTCATTGACTTTCTCCCATTACCTCTAATGCATTGTTCTCCCTGCCACCTGGGCAGCTTGGTGGACAGATGCTTTTCCTTCTGCCTCATGTACAGCTCTCACCTCTGTTCATATGGTCTTAGCCTAAGTTTTCCAGCAGATAGAGCAGCAGTCTCAAGTTTGAGTCATCTCTGGCTCCATAATATGAGTGAACAAACCTTCAGGTGATTCCAGCCTCCAGCATAGCTAGTCTTCCAGTCTAACCAGCTCAAGACATTGTGAAGCAGGAAGAGCCGTCCACACTATGCCCGATCTAAATTCCTAACCTATAAGAATCCCTGGGCTTAAAAAAAATGATTGTCGTATGCCACTAAGTTTTGGGAAAATTGATTTTATTAACTGAAGCATGTATGCACAGAAATTGTTTTGAATATATATATATATATATATATTTAAAAATATTAAGCATAATTTAGTTGGGGATGTGATTTGGAGATGTGGTAGGAAAGAGAAGGGGAAAAACAGGAGATGTTTATATGTTCAAGGGAATAGTGTATATTCTTTTACAATAACATAAAGTAATAGAAGCTTTGCTCATTTGAGTGAACCAAGAATTCTACAGAGAGATTGACATAGAAAAGGGAAGAGTGTTGGAGCTGGAAATGGGAGTCTATGGAGCATTGGAGCAGGCCTTTAGAGAATTCCCTCCCTCCCTTTCCCCACTACCACCTTTGATATTACAGTTTGTGTCAACCAAATGTAACCCCAGGGAGTCAAGGGAAGGAAATTAGGGGAGTCTTTTATTTAGGGTTTCCCACTCTTTTTATTATTGTCAATTTCTGCAGTCGCTGCTGCAATCACAAACCAGAAATCTTTACACATGTCTGTTGAAAAGCTATGTACAGACTTAATGAGTAAGATATGGACCCTGCTCTGTAAAAATTCACAATGAAAGAGTGAGACCTACCTGCTACTCTACTGGCTTTTGTTTTCAGAATTACTCCACTGATCCCCAGCAATCAGAAGGGCCCTGAGGTGCGAATGAGCTTGGTATGTCCACATGACTGACAAAAGGCTGTAGCATCAAGGATAAAGGAAAGAGAGAAAGAATGAGGGTTAAGCAGAAGGCAGAATATACAGGGACTTTCAGGCCGAGATAAAAAGTTTGGATTTTTTTCCTAAACACAATGGACCGCCATTGGAGGGTTTTAAACAGAAGAGTGGTATGACCTGATTTACACTTGAAGCAGATCTCTCTGGCTGCATTTGGAGAATGTGAAGAGGGACACCATTCAGGACGTTGTGGTAGCCATCCAGATGAAGGCTTATGGTGCCCTAGGCTCAGGTTTTGACAGAGAAAATGGAGAGAGTGGCTGGATAAGGAAGATCCTTTTCGGATAATGCTAAGACTTCCCAATGGGTCAGATGTGGGGCTAAGGAAAAGGGAAATTAGGATGACTTCCAGTTTCTGTCTGGAGGAATTGGGTGGATGATAGTGTCATTTACTGAGATGGGGAAGGTTAAGGGAGCAACACATTTAGTGGGAAAATATGAGGAGTCCTGTCTTGGCCATCTTAGTTTTGAGAGGTCTGTGGGACATCCAAGTGGAAAGATTGTTGTAATGGCTCTGCTGGGCTCCCTGGCTCCAGTCCTCGCTCCAATTCTGTCCTCTCCTCTTACTCCTCCATTCTCTTCTCCAAGCCACTGTCCTATTAATCTTTCTAAAGCCTGGCTGGGATCATGCAATGTCTATGCTTAAAAATATTCAGCATGCTTTTATTTCCTCAGAATTATGTACAGATATCTCAATCTGATTTTCAGCCCTTAAATTATGCTCTCAGCATCTTCGTCAAGCCTTTTCTTTTGTTGTAACTGCCCTGTATCTACCGTATGATCCAGCTTTGAGGAAAATGGAGACAGACTGGTCAGGCTCCCTCACCTCATACCCAGCTGAGCGTGACTCAGCATGTCTGTTGTAAGTATGTTATGTAAGAGCGGTATAACTGCACGCGTGCACACATGTGTTCCTTGGCTATGTGACTCCAGTATAAAAGACAATGGCTCTGGTCCACTGTGGGGCTGAGCTCACATCCGAATAAAGCATGTCAACCTTGCCAATGGCTCTGAGAAATTTTTTCCAACTACCTAGCTCATGACCTGCAGAGGACAAGTTTGAAGGGTCTGTGACCCAACCCGACACCAGCCAAACTGGAAAACGTTCTGTTCCTCAAACATATCTTGTACATCTCTGCTTCCAGACTCTTGCTCAAGTTTTTCTCTCTGCCTGGAATGTCCTGCTTCCCATCTCTCCCAATTGATCTTGTACTTAAAACTTATTTTGATTGATGATAGCCATTATCAGACTGCTCTAATTCCCTTGGCCAAATTCCCTTCTCTAATTCCTTCTATCCTTTCATAATGTATTGTTTAGATCTTACATATGTTCTAAGAATCCCCTGAGTGTTAAAGTTACTGATTTATTGCCTCACAATTTCCCTAATTTAATAGAAAGCTCCATGAAGATAAGGACTTTATTTTTCTCTGTATTCCTTGCATCTCATTGAACCTTGTATAGTAAAAACATGAAATTAATATTCGTTGAATTAAAATGAATTAAATTATCTTTTGCTTCAATAATACATTTGCAGGAAAAAAAAATATGGCACTACCCAGGAGATCAACCAATTATACATTTTTCTGTTTTATGAGAAGACCAAGAAGCAAGTTTACAAGCTGATGTTAAGAATTTGTTTTTAAAAATCCTGAAGACAGTAGAGCAGATTAGTGTCAGAGAAAGAATTTGTATAATTAAAGACTTAGGGTTAGAAAAGTCCACATTTCACCTTGTCCCAAATGGCTACCCTAATTGTTCTGAACAATTCCAGAATGGATTGTTTACTTCCTTGTGGATTCTGCCAAGTTTGAGAATACATAATCCTAATATGTTTGTTAGAAAATTCTTTTTTCTTATGAGCTCAATTGATCTATTTCTGTTAACTCCTGTCACTTAACCAACAACAGCACTTAGGAGATTAAAACAGTGACCATTTTATCATCTCTCACAATTCTGTGGTTTGACTAAGCTCAGCGGGGTGGTTCTTCAGCTCCACATGACATCAGCTGTGCCCACAGTTGTCTGGGGGCTTGGCTGGGATTAAACACCTAAAATGGCTTATTCACACAGCTGGAAATTGATACTGGCTAACAGCTGGGAGTTCAGCTGGGGCTGTTAAATATGGTGCTTCGGTTCTTGTCCATGTGGCCTCTCCATGTGGCCTTTTCAATCCCTATAGCAAAATAACCTAGGTTTCTTCAATTATTCCCTAGGACATGGTCTTTTGAGTCTTCACTGTTTCATCTACCTTCCTTTGAAACCTCTCCAGTTTATTATCCCTAATAATGTGGGTCGTTTGGGACTAGACATTATAATCTGTACTAGAAGATTCCCATGGGGATTTTTACCTGCCTTGATGCAGACACCTTGTGTCCACCATGAAACTTAAAGGCACAACATATAATAAAGTATAAATGTGTATATATGTCAGTGAATTTAGGTAGGCAAGTAGGTTAATTTTTCACATGCTTTTATTTTCCTTTTCCTGCAACTTTTTACAGATGCATCAGAATGAACACATTAAGACATTCTGGAAGTTGTTATTGATGTTGGAGGAGAGGGTCTGGGGATGCCCAATAGCTGGCCCATCATCGTACCAGGTTCTTGACTCTGACACTGAAAAGAATTTAAGGGCAGAGTCATGGTAAAAATTGAGAACAGGTTTAACGTAACAAATAAGAGATACAGATTTCACAGAGAGAGTGAGGCCTAGCTCCAGAGACTGAGCAAGGCCCACACCAAGTCTAATTCAAAAGTAAGAAATACACACAGAGTGCAGGCTGGCTCAAGAGAGTGAGCAGCCACCTACTAAAAGTAAGCTTAACACAAAAGTAAAACATACACACCTCAGCTGGCTAAGTGCAGGTTGTCCCCAGGAAAGTGAGCAGCAACCCCGCCTTCTGCTGGGATTCAGCTTTTATAGTTTCTCTATCTAATCCATATTCATGCTACCTAATGAATATTTAACTAAAGGGTGTTCCCAGTTATGTCATAGTCTTATACATTCTCAGTTAGTCTCTTTCTAGAGCATGTTCATTGGTCAAATTCTATGACATGTACCGGACATATTCAAGAACATTGTGTGCTCCTTAGTTCCTCCAGTGGAAGGTCATTCAAAGGACAAAGTCCCTTCCACTGAGCATGCTTGGTCTTGGATTTGCATAACTCAACCCCCTGAGATCTCATTTTCTCCATGTAGGTGCTGAAAATAGGTCTAACTGGCAACAGTAAGTCTTCTCTAGGGGAGGTCCTAGAGGACAGGCCTGAGACCTTGGGGCGTGGCTTGAAACCCAAAGGAGCATCCTGAGACCCGAACCCAAGGAAACTGAGAACCTCCTATCTCATTATGAAGAGACTAGAGGTGAAGGGTAACTTTTGCTCCATATTTGCATTGTCTTCAGAGTTGTTCAAATGGTATTTTATGTTGTCAGTGATGGTCAAAGCTGCCTGCAGCTTATTAGAATGTACTAACCAAGGGCCCTTGTAACCAACTTTATTTGAAATTCGTGCCTTCTGGCTAGAAAATAGGAAATAACAGGAGAAAATCCACTTAAAACAGGCCAGCGCCATTCTCCTTTCTACTCCCAGACCAGTGGCTATAATGTGGAACTTCAGTGTCAGAGAGATCTAGGTCCAAGATATGTCACTGACCAACCTTGGGCAAGTCACTCACTCAAAAGACTGTTTTATTATCTGAAACATCAGATTACAAAAGTTATTGGCTGCGGAAGATTAAATGGGATAATAAATATAGACTGCAGAGCATATAATGCCTGGCATGAAGTAAATTTTAACCTCTTAGTATTATTACTGTTGTTAGCCTGGATTTGCATAACTCAACCCCCTGAGATCTCATTTTCTCCATGTGGGTGCTGAAAATAGGTCTAACTGGCAACAGTAAGTCTTCTCTAGGGGAGGTCCTAGAGGACAGGCCTGAGACCTTGGGGCATGGCTTGAAACCCAAAGAGCATCCTGAGACCCGAACCCAAGGAAACTGAGCACCTCCTATCTCATTATGAAGAGACTAGAGGTGAAGGGTAACTTTTGCTCCATATTTGCATTGTCTTCAGACTTGTTCAAATGGTATTTTATGTTGTCAGTGATGGTCAAAGCTGCCTGCAGCTTATTAGAATGTACTAACCAAGGGCCCTTGTAACCAACATTATTTGAAATTCGTGCCTTCTGGCTAGAAAATAGGAAATAAATCCACTTAAAACAGGAGAAAATCCACTTAAAACAGGCCGGCGCCATTCTTCTTTCTACTCCCAGACCAGTGGCTATAATGTGGAACTTCAGTGTCAGAGAGATCTAGGTCCAAGATATGTCACTGACCAACCTTGGGCAAGTCACTCACTCAAAAGACTGTTTTATTATCTGAAACATCAGATTACAAAAGTTATTGGCTGCGGAAGATTAAATGGGATAATAAATATAGACTGCAGAGCATATAATGCCTGGCATGAAGTAAATTTTAACCTCTTAGTATTATTACTGTTGTTAGCATTATGATTATAAAGAGTTGTACTTTTAAAAAATTTTATTTTCATAAAAGCATTTTTGATCAGGTATGTCTGGCATTAGTTTTATTAGTTATTTTGCCTCCCATTACTCACCTGTAATTGGAGGGAACATAATATACCTGACAGATTATTTGAAAATTAGGAATTATGCGTGTATAGCGCCTGCCATGGATTAGGCATTCTTACAAAATATTTCCAAATTCAGTGTTATGGAGAGAACTTGCCTAGGTTCTAAAAATGCTTCTTTAAATGAATTGCTTTTTATCAGTTGTACCATACATGACTAAAACAATGGAATGGGTTTTGTTTTTGTTTTTGTTTTTTTGAGTCTATGGCTAAAGTGACATAGAATAAATTGTATTAATCATTGAACTGAATTCCATTAAAATTCATAGTTCAGTACAGATCAAGCTGTGTAGCAAGCTCTGGGTCTTCTGTTAGTTTTAGTCCAAAGTTCAGAATTCCAACCCCAGGCATTTAAAAATTCCCCCTGAATACCTCTCCTACTGGTGCTATTTTAGAGGACTTAAAATTTCATTTCCCCCCTTAACATGTTAATTTAGTTCAGAACAGATGTGTGTGGCATCTGTGCACATATGTTCCCTGCAGAATTCTTGGGAGTGGAGGATCAGTTCTCCATCTTTGAAGAAAATCCCTGATGATGAACATGCTTGAAGTCACTATTTCTGGATCTGAGAAACTGTACTTTCCTCCCTCTCTCTAAAACTGTGTGTTTTAAGTGGTGGGAAATTTATTGAGTTGCCTTTTTCTTCCTCCCAGATTTTTCTCCTAGCACATTCCACTTTTCCAGCTGGGGTCAGGCTTGGGACTCCTTCACTTCTGGGCCTGGAGGACAGCCTGGCAGGCCACACCCCAGAGTACGGCCTCCCCACAAAGCCAGCTTTGTTGCAGAGCTCCTCGACTGTGGAGAAACCCACCAGAGCAATAAATTTCTTTCATCAGCTCTTGGGAGCTCTGACAAATGTTTTGAGCATTCCCACCAGGCGTTCTGATTTCCCAGTGAGGTTTCTATGGCTCCAAAGTCAACATTTTTCAATACTGACCTTGGAGCACTTGGGAAAGAGCTCCAAGAAATAATGTCTGTTTTACATGAAAAAACTTGTCATTTCAGAAATGATTAGAAATGTCCGTTAAGTTTGAGAACTCACTGAACTGTCTCATGACACGGACAGACATAGTCTCCTGGAGAGGAGGCCCCACATGATCAAGGGTTCATGCTGATGGTGGGGGGTGAGTAATGCCCATCAAGTCAAAGTCCACAATGAATTGCTCTTGATGGCTGTCAGAGGACCATGGGAAGGTGGAGATATGACAAACCTGAGCCCAGTGTGACCTGAAAAGTTGCCTTCCCCGCCCCTGCTCCACAGATTTTGCAATGCATGAATATTTTTCTACTGCCTCCATCTGGGGGTATCAATAAGGTTTTAAAAAATTTCCAACAGTGATTCTGTTAAAATCCCAGTCTGTAATTCTCTACAACTCTCCTAAACCTCATACTATGTCTACTGTTACTCAGGTTGCTTTACTGCAGGTGAGGCAGGACAGAATATGGACATGCCCCAGGGAGGCTGCTCATAAATACTCAGGCTGGATTGTCACTAACCACCCCTTGCCTGGCAGTTAATGAACCCATAATGAGCTGACGACAGCTTAACCACCCTACCAATCAGCATGCTACAGCTGGAACTTTGCAGATTATAAAAACTGCTGCACTTGCACACTAGAATGAACAGAAGTGCAGACAACCACTATACAACCTTCCACCTGTGATGCTAGACCAGAAAGGCCACTGCACGTGACCCGAAACTTTCAAAACTCAGGGACTCATGACAGGAAGCTGATGCAACCTCACATCAGCCTATTAGGCCTTAATTACCCTAGATCCTCCCCATACCTCCCCTTAGGATAGAGAAACTCCCCAATCCCAGAACAACATATAAATCCTCCCCTTATGAATCCTTGGGGCATTCCTTCCTCACAGAGATGCCTGAGCACCTTTCTGTGCATAAAAGTCCTATTGTCTGAATGTTCCATCTGTCTGTCCCTCTTCCTTTTCTTTCACTTGGTCCTGTGAATGGTTCTCCTCCATGGTTTGATGAAGAACCTGGAACTACCATCCAGTAACACAAGACCAAGTAATCTTGGAACTAAAGGGGAGGAAAAATTATTTTCTCTCTACTCTTCATGATTCTTAACTGGGATTCCTTGTAACAAAAGACAGATTAACAAGAGAAAAACAAACAGAAGTTTATTAACATGTATACCTCACGTATAAATGGGAAAAGCCCCAGCAAAATGAGGAAGTCTCTAGAGTAGATCTCAAAGAAAGAGTTTAAACCTCAGGCTTAAATACCATCATTTGCTGAAACAAAAAAAAGGAGGGTGTGGGGAAAGGCCCTCTTAAGACAAGATGACCAGGAAAAACACTGTGAACAAAGATAAGGTTTGTTGTGCAGACTTTAGTTGTCTTCTTCTCCATTGATAAAAATCTCTAGTGACTTAGCCATCCTCTCACAGAGAGTGAGACACCCTTACAAATGGAGATATAATTTCTCTTACAAAAGGGCAACTTTTCAGAATACCCGTGTGTCTGCAGTTTCTCAAAATACCAGCTTGTAATAATTAGTATTCCAAAGAGACATATTTTGGGTTGGCATATTCCAGTTTCCTATGGTCATACTTTGAGGTGTGTGTCCTGAACTCTAATAGAACCATGTACAAATCACTGGGTTACAGTCCAACAGATGTTAATTTCTAAAGATAGCTCAAAATAATTTAAACATAGTTAACATTTTTTATAACTTCTAGAAGTTATTATAAATAGCTAAAAATTATAAATTATGAATAGATAAGAATGGCTGAGCTCACCCTATGCAGTAGGCTTGTACTAAGTACTTTGCATTTTCTTATCCATGTGAAATCTCTCTATGGTAGGTACTATTTACTGTTATTTTGCAGATAAAAACAGATCCAGAGAAGGTTATGTTGGGGCCTAAAAGGTGATATCCCAAAATGAAGACCTCAGAAACAGCCTTAAAAGTAAAGTTTTCTTTTGACCTTCTCTGGCCCTCTTGTCTCTCAGCCTCATTCTCCCCTGAGGCAAGTCTCTTCCCCAAGGCAGGTCATAGATATACTTTAATCTTCCCCCCTGCCTTTCTGTCTTGGAGCTGGACATAAAGAAATTCTCTGACCTTCTTTGTCATGTAAAGCTATGATATAATAAAATTCATTATGCCTTTTCTTCATATCTGTGTTTATTTGATGATTTTTCAGAGAACCTTCGGGGCATTGAAGGGGATGTCTTCCTGTGGCCCCTATAGTTACTTAACCAGCTAGTAAGTAGTAAAACTTAATCCCGAACCCGAGCTTATCTAAGACCAAAAAAGTGAGGCTTTAACTACTGTCAACCAAAGTAAATAACCACCTAGTTGAGATATAAACAAAGAGGGTTTATTTGAAAACTTGTTAGGACTGTAGCCTGGAAAACACAGATTCAAGAGGCTTTGAAAATGTGCTCCCAAGAAGAAAGGATTAGTTGGGGCATTTAGAGGAAAAAGACCAGAGCATGCCCAGGGTCCTAAGCAGGAGTCAAGGAAGCCCCCTCTGCCTGGAAGCATGCAAGAAGCAGAGAACTCCCAGGGTCCTAGGCAGGAGCCGAGGGCAGCATCCCTTACTTGGAAGCAGGCAAGGAGCACACTGAAAAGACCACTTTCACATGGGTGGGTCACCGCAGCCACTGCCACAGCCACAGCTGCTGCAAAAGCAGCTTGATGCCACAGCAGTAGCCACAGCCGCCATGCAGATGGCCTGCCACTCAGCTGTATTG
This sequence comes from Galeopterus variegatus, assembly GCF_000696425.1. Lineage (NCBI taxonomy): Eukaryota > Metazoa > Chordata > Mammalia > Dermoptera > Cynocephalidae > Galeopterus > Galeopterus variegatus. The sequence goes on from NW_007746105.1 coordinate 13,325, forward strand.
ACACAAGGAGAGTCACCAGTGGAGACCAGACAAAGAAAAAGATGTCCCTCTCTTCAAAGCCTGCTCCAGAGTAACAGAAGCAACTACTTTATCAGATGACCAGACATCAACGTAGAGATACTAGAAATATGAAAATCCAAGAAAATGATACCACCAAAAGAACACAGTAATTCTCAAACGCCAGACCGTATAGAGCAAGGAAGGCTTGAAATGACAGAAAACACAAAAAATCTTAAGGAAACATAGTGAGATACAAGAAGATTCAGTTAGGAGTTTGGGGCATTTGTGCAGGTTCTGTAGAGAGCTCTGTGGGCTCCAACAGCCCAGCCCAGTTTGTGTTGGGCCAGACTGACTCCAACTGTCCTGAAAAACACCCTTTAGGCACTTAACTCGTGACTAATGCACCAGAGCTGTTCATCTAAAAAGGCAGGTAGGAAGAAGCAGAAGGAGAGGTTAGTTATGAAGTTGTACTGGTAGAAAAGTAATTTAAACAGGCAGTAGACTTTAGCTATAGAGCCGCAGTTACAGTAAGATCTTAGAAGTTGGACAGCGCGATCCTGTGAGCCGTGCGCTGTGATACCAGACTATTGATTGCATTTCCAAGAG
>NW_007746106.1:0-1583 GCF_000696425.1 Galeopterus variegatus
TTTGCTTCAAAATTTATCAGTTTGATAATTCATTCATCTTTCTCTGGTAAATGTAGTGAGCATCATCCATCTTCTTTCCCTTGGTAGACTCTTTACAGAGAAAATATATTCTGCTCTGCACTGTACCTTTCCCAAAGCTTATCTCTGGATTTGTCAAACACGGACCAGATTATTCTTTATTGTGTGATCTATTCCATCCATTGTGTAATATTTAGCAGCATCCCTGGCTTATACCCACCAGATGCCAGTAGCACTCTCCCACTTGTGACAATCAAAAGTTTATCCAGACATTGATGAATGTCCCTTGGGGGTGGGGGGTTGTCCACAATTGAGAACTGCTGCTTTGAGTCTCAAGGAAATGGCTGTCTGAGGTTGAATGTGTGACTCGGTCTAATTTGCATACCTAAACCAGATTCTACAGTAACTCTATCAGTAACAAAGCTGGTACCTTAATTTCTGCCTGTGTAACTCCTTTGCCTCTCTTAAGCACTCCAAATTTTGGAAGGATATTGGGTATTGGCTTTCTATAACCTCAGTTATGGAGAACACAAGTAAGTGTGTTTATTTGTCTGCTTTTAAAAATACCTATGAATTCAGTATGAACCTATTGATGAATAAAGAGGTAAAAATGCTAAAATATAATCTTTACCTCCCCCATATTAATTTGTATGAAGGATATATTTTTGTTTATTAAGCAGATTTTATTTTTTCAGACATGAAATAGGATGAAAAGTTTTCAAAAGAGATAAGAAGTTAGTCAGAGAAAGGGATATATTTTCCTAGTCTCAGTTTGCCTGAAAACTATTTGTCATACAGTTTAGATTAATGGACAAGAGTTTAGGTTCTGGAGTCAAGCAGGCTTGAGTCATTTATTAGCTCTTTAACTGTATTTTATACAAAAATTACCTCTGATCTTGTTTTCTCGACTCTAAAAATGCTAATATTAGTATCTTTTTATACATTTTTATTTTTGAGAACTACATTAGATAATGTGTGTCAAGTACTTATCACAGTATCTGGCATTTAGGAAGCACTAAAAAATTACAGTCATTATTCTAATTCACACTCAAAATAATGACAGCAGGACAAGTATCTATTCATGATGTGCTCAGGGAAAAAAGTAGAGGGATCATTGACTCTCAGGGATCATCAGAGATAAGAGGGACTATTGAAGACATCAGAAAACAGTGTAAGCCACCAGGTGTCTTAGCAAGCTTAGAAACGTGAGGTAATAAAAGAGATCATGAGACTGTAGCTTCCCTGCATAGAACAGAGTGGGAACAGGCAAACTCAAAGACTGGGAGACAGAGATTTATTAATCATTAAAGAAAATAGAAATCACAGAAGAACATTAACATCAGTATTTCCTGATGGATGGAAAACATTTTCAGTTGGTAGAAAATAGACTTTGAATTTAGCAAGTGCAGAAGGTGTCAAATAAAACACTCCAGGCAGCCTATTTCTGCAAGTCTTTCTGTTTCATCAGAAGATGGCTGCAGTGTACAAGAGAAGAGTATGACACAAAGCAGACAGCTAGCGTGAGTACTGAAATATTTACCCACACAAGGCTTAGAGTCCTATTG